>NW_017698842.1:0-2601 GCF_001879085.1 Nicotiana attenuata | reverse complement strand
CAGATCAACCACTCATGAAGCCACTTCCCTTTTGACTAATACCACAATAGATTTCCGAGCCGAACCTCGATATTATCCTTCCAACAAGCTGAAATCAAATCTGTTCGTATTCATTAATGACCCCAACGATTACCTCGAATCCAACACACCACTCTGGTGATATGACACCTCAATACAGGCCTAAGCCACAACTTACATAATACACGCACCAATAAGAAACGGTCTTAACATACTCAAATCATGAAAAATGACTCAAACGAAAGAGCTGTACCTCAAGCTCATCAGTACCATCACCACACAAGGCTGAGACCCCGTCTCACATCATAGAAATAGAACACCTGAATCTACCCCGATAGGTCATATCTCCACGTGGCCTCGCCACAATGCGCGATCCTATCCAAACACTATTACACATGAAACACCTCAAGTCACTATGCTCAAAATAGACAGCCACGCACAATTTGATGTCTGGAACCCAAGCAATTCATTAAACCCACGGTGAAACAGATAACATACGACACACAACCCGATAGGTCATAACCAACACATCATATACCGAGCAACACCCAATTACTCTCCCGCTCGACCTCCACAATGAATCCCCAATAGAATCGCATCACGTTTGCCCATAACCAACAAATCATAACGTCTCGCAGCACAATAGCATCTCATAGATCTCCCCAGATCACTAACAAGCTTACCAACGATCGAATCAACCTATCCCTCAACAATAAAATTTCGGGGTCAACCAAGCCGACTCAAGCTAGAACACGCATCCACATTGACCTGCCAACGAACTCATCATCAAGGAAGCCTGCAGCTGCTCCTTCCACTACTACAGCTCCTACCGGAGCCATACGATACGGTGCTCGGCACCAACTCAATACCAAAATCCACAACCTCGTCTGGCGACATGCCCGGCCACAAGAAACGCATCCGAAAAGTCTCTCAACACCGGAACTGAACCAATGGTAGAAACCTCTGCACTGACATCCATCACGAAGGTCCAATTAAGAAAAGCAGTCCTCCCTAACCATCTGCCGATCTTTGGAATACAAACCACTCTGCTAGAACATAATACGATGTACCCCGCCACTCAACCCGTGGCATTTTCCGGCATAGCCCATAGCGCAATAGTCTAGAATAACCCAACACTGAGACAGCCAGTCTACACCCCAATATCATATCCAAAATCTAACATACCAAGCAATGAAAGATCCACTCGGGCCTCCAAATCCCAATAGCCGCTAAACGGTGCCGATACACACGATCCACAACCACTACATAGTCTGTACATAAGAACTTCTAGTCTCCACTCCATATAGCACACGAATCACCATACCTGGTCCCAAATTTCGCCGTATGAATACATATCACACCCCAAGTACCCAATCATTCCACGAAAGATCTTCTAAAATTCCCCTCTGCCATCACACAAACTCAGATATCAGCAGTCGATCTAACAAGAAAGCGCCGCAATACTACCGAAGTATCATCAGTTTAATCACATTCCCTTTTTTTGAGACATATACTCTCGTCAAATCACTTCCAATTAGCAGTACCATTTCCTTGATTACCTGAGGCTACTCGTTGCCTAAGAATTTTATGAACTTCTTTTCAGAACTGAACTGTAACTCATCTAGCCAAGAACTTCCACTAATCCCATTCAGAAGAAAATCATTACACATCCCATGCTCCGCATGCCCATAGAAAATATACATCTCCAAACCACGGTAAAACCCAACAAGAACTCTCTCCCAATTCCATTTGCACAACTAAACTGCCAGGACTGAATCCTTCTATCCAGACTGAGCTAAGCAAGCTGTCAGAACTCAAGAGCTTTGCTGCACAATACCTGTACGAACTCATTGCCTCGAACACACACAAAGAAGTAATCACATCCTCACCATACCGATTTGGTCCACCATCAAGCTACTCCATCTATCTAATTTCCCTTCCGATTCATCATCAACTTGATATTTCTCCCTTACTGTAGTACCACAATTCCTCAATCCAGGCTTACCACGCGAGAACCAAGCATGAACCACACTGTCTGAAACCCGTAAGACGCCGAACACTCTCTCTCGAATATTCCCGAAACCACCACATTCCACGGCACTTAACTCTGAAGAACTTCCTGTGAATCTAAATCCGTTACCTTTACTTTCCTAAGACTGATGCATAGAATCCCATAATTAACATAGAAATACCACAAATCTGAACCTCTTCCAATGAAAACACAGTTTCTAACCACACATGCAACTTTAAGATACCCGATTGTTCCCTGTAGACTCTTGAACACATTAGAATCATTTTCGAAAATCATTCTCTCTTATTCAAACTGCAATTCACCTGACCTGACGGACGGAACCACCCGTGCCTCATTGGCACTCCGATACCGTAAAATGATATCTTCATCCCAATGCAACCAAGCAACTTCCCGCTCTATACAACGAGCATCCTTTGCCAATAACACTCTAGACATTCTGTGATTCTCATACTCTATAAAACATAATATGACCTCTATCACAATTTTGCTTCACTCGTGCCATCCTCGGCTCAATTTCCGTGACCAGAACTGATTCGCCAGCATGCCTCAAA
>NW_017698841.1:0-2601 GCF_001879085.1 Nicotiana attenuata | reverse complement strand
GGCAAATTCAAAGGAGTCCCACTTGACTAATGTAAAGAGAATATTGAGATACTTGAAAGGCACCACTGACCTTTGCCTTTAGTATCCTAAAGGTAGTAATTTTAAGCTAGTGGGATATGCTGACGCTGATTATGCAGGTTTCCTAGTGGATTAAGAGCACCTCAGGTATGGCACACTTCCTTGGTTCATGTCTTGTGTCATGGGCTACCAAAAAGCAAAATTCAATGGCCTTATCTACTGCTGAAGCTGAGTATGTTGCTGTTGCTTCATGTTGTGCTCAATTGTTGTGGATCAAACAACCATTACTGAACTTTGGAATTGATGTTGGTTGCATCCCTATATTTTTTGTGATAATACTAGTGCTATTAGTATGACAAAGAAACCAGTTCATCATAAGAGAACTAAGCACATAGTGTTAGGAGCCATTTTTGAGGGACAACTATGAGAAAAGCTTGATCACTGTGGAGTTTTGTGCTACTAACAAGCAAATTGCTGACATCTTCACAATAGCCTTAAGTAGAGATCACTTTGAGAGAAACAGGTTGGAATTAGGGATGATTAAGATCACCTAAAAGGACCAGTTCAAGGTTAACGGAAAAAAAAGATTGAAAACAAAAATTGGTTAGAAAGTCTGTAAATTGTGTATAATTAGATTAAATCTTGTTCAGTCTCATACTTTCCATAGTATAGTCTTGTGCCATGTGTTAAAATGACTCATTAATCTCTAATGATATTTTCTCTATTTTGGCAAATTTAGACTCACACAAGAGAATTATCAGTGAAGAACCTGGTTCATCAAGGTAACACGGTATGTTTTCTGCACTCTGCATAATTTGAAATAACTATTTTTGGATCATGAGCAGAGAGTCCTACCAAATACCAAACTCCTTTTGGACATATCCGTTACAAGTGAACCAGTCCCGTTCAAAAGAGTCCCAACCAAATGGAAGTACCTAGATTCTAGGGATACACTCCAACGTCTCTTCAAAATTGAATTTCAGTTTAGTTAAACTTCGAAGAGTCTGAAAAGATGTAGCTACCCCATCAATTAATCCTCTGTATATTGATCAGCTTTGGTGTATTCCTTACTTCATCTCTCTCAAGCCGTCAAAAACTCTCGTTCTTCTTTCATCTTCCAAACACAATCTAATTCTCTTCTTTTCATACCCTAGCCTAGATATGTCAAACACCTCTGAAAATCCTTCATCACCAAGCAAATAAACAAGCAATTGAAAGCAGGTAGGGAGGAAGAATCCTAGAAATCTGAAGATTCATTTAAGTCTGCTACTAGGGGGGGAGAAAGTAGGTCTTTCAAAACTGAACAGCTATCTTCTGATTCTAAAGTTTCTCTTGAGACAATTTCTAAAGTTCCTGCAAATTTGGAGAATAGATTTGTAGGATGTATAGCAGGTATAGAGTCTACATAATCTAGAGAAGTTGGTGGTAAAAATGAAAAAAAAGGAAAGCAAGGGCGCTAGGAGTACTGTGAGGGGAAAGGGGACAAGAGTGGCTGATTCTTCACCCACTTCTGTTGGTATAATAAAAGACACTGGTGCAATGGTTGTTTGGGGAGAGGAATTTACTGAAATAGAAGAGAGTGTGAGCAAAACAGGGGGGAAGTGGGTCTGGCGAAGCTGCTGAAGGGTTGGTTCAACTTGGAATAGTTATAGATGAACCTGTTCCATCTGAATAGGAAACCCTCGCGGACCTACTGATAAAGTTATCAATGGCACCAAAACTCATGCCATTCCCTATGGTTTCATTCTCACAACTATGCTTGCACGTTTCAAGGTACCTACGAATAAGTGGGGTTAATACTCTGCTTGCTTGCAATTATGAAGTCAATGTCATTCCTAATGAACCCGGTTCATTTAAAAAGACACCTATCAATAGCAAAGCTAGAGTCTTGGTACAGGAGAGTGAGGCAAAGGATATTGAGATAGGAAGGCTGAAGACACGATTGGTTTAGGCAGAATCTGAGAGAGATGTTCTCATAACTGAACTTGCAAGGAAAAAGGAGAAGAATGATGGAACTCTTCAAGACATGCTGAAACTTCTCCAAGAAAATAACCCAGCCCCTACCTCTTGCAAGCCTTATATCCTAGCCTAGTGTAGATCAACCAGTGACCTAGTTCGGGACGTTTTGTTTCTTTTGCTCATGTTTTTAGTATTTTTATTTCTTCTTATGCTTTGTGGTAGAATCTTATCAATCATCAATGAAGTTCACTATTTTTGCTCTGACTGTTTGTTTATATTTCTTTGATGGTTGAAATTCTTAGTTTGATCTATGATGATTAATCCATGTTTGCATTTGAAGTAGCCCCAGTGGCCATGAGTAAGTTTTAAAATCTGGTTATCTCACATTTTATGCAACTTTTCGATGATGCCAAAAGGGGGAAAAAAGGTTGTGCTTTACACTTTGAACAGTGATGTTTATAACCTAATGTACCTGGTCCTTGATGATAAGTGATATAAAGGAAAAATGTTTCTAACATTGTGTTGATGTTTGAGCTGAGTTCTGGCAGGGCCTAAGTGTATGAAAAGCACAGTGTTTGTCATCATCAAAAAGGGGGAATTTGTTGGCCCAAGTAAAGGTTAGTT
>NW_017698840.1:0-2602 GCF_001879085.1 Nicotiana attenuata | reverse complement strand
GAGCACATTAAATTATATTATTTTAGCAAAATTCTTACTACCACTTTATTTTTCATCTCAAATTGAAATATTCTTATCCTTCTACATTTTAAGACATAATTTTTTTCTCTTTTTTGTTCCTTGCTTATAATTTTTGCATTATTTATTACTTAATATTGTTATACTATAATGTGATTTATTAATCTTGTTTATTAACCTTTTCATAATCATCAATAAATGTTAAAAAAATTATTCTTGAAATTTAATGTATTTTTACACTATTATCCACTTACTCGGATCTCTTTCATCATTTAAATCTATTAATAATATTTTTAGCTACTATTTAATAATTTTATTTATTTATTTTTAATAAATTTATAAATATAAGTATCCTCGCACTATCTCTATTTTCCTCTTTATACATAATTTTTTTACCTATACTCAAAATAAACAAAATTTCAATTTTCTATTCAATTAAAAATTCAAACTGAAGTATGATACTTTTCTTATATTTGATAGTTCTCTATCGGGAACATATATATCATATTTTATTTTAAATATAACTTTGAAATAGTCTAAAAATTAATATATAAGTTCTTTTATAATGTTTCAAATCTATTGAATTTTCTTATAATTATTTTTAGTATTACGTGCATTTATTTTGTAATCTATTGCTACAAATTTGGCTTTTAAGAACTTTCTAATCTCAAATTCAATAGTCTTTCCCTTTCATTTCTAATAGTAGATTTTATAATAATTTAACGTAATTTTGCTATTTTTTTAATCTAATATAGTCTTATTACGTTATGTGACTTTTCATTAACTTGTAACTTTATTTAATATCATTATCAACTACTATTCTTTAATATAATATAGATAAATATATAATTTTTTTAATCATAAAATAAATATTTATTTTGTTTTAAAAATATTGCTTGAAAATTTTCAATTATTTAATTTTTAATAATATTTTTAAGTATTGTATATTTACTTTATTTTATTTTCTAAACGTATGATTATAAATATCCTCACATTATCTCTAATTTATTTTTATTATTCAATATTTTTAGTTTTTGATTTTATCTATTAGACTTGAGTTACGTGGACTTATCCATATTATGACTTTTCTTATCATAATATAAAAAACTTTCTCATCTCAAATTTAAATTAGTTTTTACCCTTTTTCTCTATGATAAAAAATCTGAATTTTTATTATTTTCTCTATTTATTATTTATTTTTGATATTATATTATTCAATTCCTAATATTATTACACTGTCATGTGGATTTTTATTATCTTGTTTGAATTTAATATCTATTCTACCACACTCATTCCAATATAATGTAGATAAAAATTAAATAACTTTCTCATCTCAAATTCAAATAATATTTATCATTCTATTTTCTAAATTGGACCGTATTTTCAAAAATTTATGTTATGCTTTCAAACTTAAATTAACAGCACTCAATTCAAATATTGTGACGACCCAAAGGGTCATCACCTGTTTTCTCACTCATTCCGTGCTTCCGAGGCCTCGAAAACCTCATTCAGGGTTGCCTCGATTTGCGTGCCAGTCCGGGCGCGTAGCCGGAAAGCTTAAATAGGAACTCCGTGTGAAAATACTAAATTTTGATATTAATATGACTATAGTTGACTTCGGTCAACATTTTGGGTAAACGGATCCGGACCCGTGATTTGACGGTCCCAGAGGGTCCGTAGAAAAATATGGGACTCGGGCATATGCCCGGAGTCGAATTCCGAGGTCTAGAGCCCGAGTAATGAATTTTTCTGTGAAATTATTTTTCTGAAATTACTAAGGAAGTTGGAAATGAAATTTGATTAAAAGACTTTGGTATCGGGCTCGTATTTTGGTTCCGACACCCGGTACAAGTCTTATATATGGTTTAAGCGCTTTCTGTAAAGTTTGGTTCAAATCGGACGTCATTTGACGTGTTTCGGACCTAAAATGGAAAATTTATGTTTTATGAAAATTTGGAAGAATTCATGAGTTTTGAGGTTTGATCCGTTGTTTTTGATGTTATTTTGGCGATTTGATCGCACGAGTAAGTCTATAGGTTGTTTTTGAAGTTGTGTGTATAATGGGTTTGGAGCCCCGAGGGCTCGGGTGAGTTTTGGATAGGTGTCGGATTGCATTTTTCATTTTGGAAAAAACCTGGTATCAGCTGATCTGCAGTTTTCGCATTTGCGAAGCTAGACTTCGCAAATGCGAAGGTCCAGCTATCGCAAATGCGGAGGTTGTTTCGCAAATGCGAAACCAGCCTAAGCAGGCCAAGGTTCACAAATACAAAGCCAGGCGTCGCAAATGCGACGGCCACTGGTTCGCAAATGCGAGACCAATTTCGCAAATGCGAAGGTCCCTTGGTGAGCCTCAGTTCGCAAATGCGAACAGTAGTGTCGCATTTCCCAAGCCTGCAGGGTTCGCAATTGCGAACCCAACTTCGCATTTCCCATATCTGCAACCTGCATTTTTCATACTTAGACGAATTTCAAGTTATTTTTCACCCCACTTTCAAAATCAACTCCTTAGGCGATTTTCAAGACAGGTTTCATCCCAAATCATTTGTAAGTCGATTTTTACCTAACTCTTTCAATCATTAACATC
>NW_017698839.1:0-2602 GCF_001879085.1 Nicotiana attenuata | reverse complement strand
ACTCGATCCATAGGACTCATGGAATCTCGGGGGTGGTGGCGAAGATGCTCAAATCATCCACATTTGTAGGAGGATATTACAACCTTTCGAAAAAAGTGGGCCCCGGCTTTGCACGAAGTCAAAGGCACGATAAATATCCGCCAATATCAACGGGACAAGTGTATGATCTTTCATGGTAGTGAGAATTTGTGCAATTATAGCCATACGAATATCCACTGTTCCCTTATTGTTTGGAAAGACCATTATCCCCAAAAATGCCACGATAAATGCAAACCGGCGATGAAGCTGCCAAAGACCCTTATTTTGTTTGTTGCACAACCCCTTTTCATGTGCTTCAAAACCAGAAGAGTGTCCAAACCTAAAGTATAAAAAGTGGAAAGCACAACACCCTTCGCTTACACGGTTCTTGCTTGTCTGTTTACTGATATTCAGGAGGGCAAAAAACTTGTGCACCGACGGAGCCCTGGGAAATATGAGTTGTTGCTTCCTTAAATCTCGTCCAAATTCGACGTACCCGGCTATCTCCTCCAAAGTAGGGGTAATCTCAAAGTCTAAGAAGCGAAACACATTACGAGCAGGGTCCCAAAAAGTTATCATGGCCTTGATCAGATCGTCTCGTGGTTTGACCTCCCAAACGTCTATAAGAGCTCCTAATTGTTGTCTTACCCATTTCTGACCTTCCTGATCCAAATCATTCCACCACATGCGCAAGTGTACCCGAGCCTGCTTCCTGACCACTTCCGGTGGATCCTGGATAATATTTATTTAGTTCCTGTAGAAAGGCTGGGTTAGGGTTGACTCTAATGGACCTTTTTGAAAGAAAGTTTTCTAGTAAAAGACTATGATCCCTTCTTTGATATGCCAAGTTTAGCCACAAGGCTAGTTTTGCAAATATGGCCCCTTCATAATTCTGTGCGAACTTTGAGGCCGGGGAAGGCTTTAAGAATGGCTTACAACATCATCGACACTGAATTGACTTATTTTGACTGACTGCATTTATTTGACTCCCTTTTTTTTTTTTTTCAAAATAAGGTCGGCCCTTATGTAGGTTGCCTACGTATCCCATGTCCGATGGGAATCAGACCCGCGTAGTTCGGCAGCTTTGATTTTGGCAAATAACTATTTTTGAAAAATTCGGCAAAGTTTTGGGGTATTTTCAAATATCGGGTTTTAGAGCCGGGCTTTATTTCTTCATCACTCTTGGTCTTTTTCTCTCTTGTTTTTTTTTTTTTTTTTTTTTTTATTTTTCCCCTCTTCTTTTCTTTTTTTGATTTTCCTAACTTTTCTTTTCTTATTTAGCCGGTCAGCATGCAAGCCAAAATAAATGAATGTTCACATAGCACACAAGATGCATCATGATGGTCTGTTATTTTGGGGTACACCTGTCCTAGACGGACCCAACCCCTGTGTTGAGTCCCCTAAGTCAAAGATGCACGTGATGCATATAAGCGCTCCTACTAGGGATCCGGCATGAAGCTGTGTTTTTCTAAGTTTCAAACACCTGGGGTTTTGGTCTAGACTTGGGGTACCCGAGCGGACAACTGGGGCCGAGGAGGGGGCGACGTACCGGGAGCACTGAAGTCTGCCCGGCCTTGTCGCTTGCCCAGCCTCGCTCTATTTGGTATATTTCTAGAAAAAGTGGGCTACGCGAACGTATGCACCATTTTATTAAAGAAATGCAAAGGGTGGCGTAAAAAGACAATTATATACAATTCAACAATATTAAAGCGGTAAACAGATAGCAGTTGGCACAAAGGTTCACGAAATACAACAAATATCAATAAAAATAGGCCAAGTAAAAATCATGAAATAAGCTCGAATTCTTGAACCCTGAACCAGAGATTCTGGGTTCGGTCCCCAGCAGAGTCGCCAGAGCTGTCACACCTCCTTTTTCCTACTACACCCCGTAAAGGGTATAATAAAGGAGTTATTTCCAACTTGAAGTGACAATCGAAACGGGATTATTTTATCAAAAATTCAGAGCCGCCACTTGGGAGATTTATGGTGTCCCAAGTCACCGGTTTTAATCCCGAATCGATGAAAAGAATGACTCTGTTATTATAGTCTGCGAACCAGAAATCCGGGTAAGGAATTCTGTTAACCCGGGAGAAGGTATTAGGCACTCCCGAGTTCCGTGGTTCTAGCACGGTCGCTTTGATAATGCTTGGCTTACTAAAATTGTTTAATTGCCGATTTTGGAACCTATGTGCATTTACTTCTTTCAACACTTTTTAAATAAGAAAAATTATCTAAAAAAAAACGAGTTACGCGTACGTATACCCGCTCGTTTGGTGCATCAAAAATCATGTCACGCGAACGTGTCCACAATTAATAACGCTTATTAATATTAAGAAAAATTTGGGCCAAAGTTGTGCGAACGCATACTCCGATTTAATTTAGGATCATGGTCATGTTACGCGAACGTATACGCAACCACAATCGTAGATTAAATCGTGCCTAAAGGCAAACTACGAACATTTGTCATTTTATATCTATGTTATAAGAAATTAATAACGGGGTACCGGACTATAGTTGATTTAAGGGTTTAGGTAGTAGGTCGACAACTACTTCGACTTTTTAATTTTACTTAAAAACGGGTTAA
>NW_017698838.1:0-2602 GCF_001879085.1 Nicotiana attenuata | reverse complement strand
AGAGCCTTGTCCAGCTTGTACACATGTTCAGGACATTCTTTGCTTTCAAACCCTGGGGGTTGTTTCACAAACACTTCTTCCTTTAAGTAGCCATTTAGGAAGGCACTTTTGACATCCATTTGATGAAGAGTGAATTCCATATGTGCTGCAAAGGCTATGAGAAGTCTGATTGCCTCTAGTCTTGCAACTGGAGAAAATGTCTCATCATAGTCTATTCCTTCCTCTTGGCTGTAACCTTGAACTACTAACCTTGCCTTAATCCTTGTAACAGTTCCATCTTCATCAAGTTTGTTCCTAAAGACCCACTTTGTACCAATGATTGATCTGCCCTTGGGTCTTGGAACTAGGTGCCAAACTTGACTTCTTTCAAACCGGTTTAGTTCATCCTGCATTGCATTCACCCAATCTGCATCCTGCAAAGCCTCAACAATATTTTTAGGTTCAATGAAAGATAAGAAAGCATCAAAAGCACATAGATTCTTTAATTGTGATCTGGTTTTGACTCCAGATGTTGGACCAGTGAGAATGTTCTCAATGGAATGAGAACTTTGATACTTGTGAGGTTTTACAACCAACTGGCTTCTGCTGGATGTTTCAGCCATTTGATGAGGAACAGGTTTATGAACAGGTTCCTTCAAGGAGTTTATTTCAATTCCTCTTTGACTTCTTCCCCCTGTCAGGTTGCCCTGTAAGGAAGAACCTGGTCCATCACATGTTCCTTCTGTAGGTGTCACTTTGATTTGAGCTGATGCTTCAGCCAAGTCTTTGACCAGTCCAATGGCTTCATCTTCATGTTCCTGTCTCTCAGAAAGAATGTTAGTTTCATCAAATACTACATGCACACTTTCTTCTACACATAGAGTTCTTTTATTAAATTCTTTATAAGCTTTACTATGTGAAGAATATCCCAAGAATACTCCCTCATCACTTCTGGGATCAAACTTTCCTAGGGAATCTTTTCCATTATTTTGCACATAGCACTTGCAACCAAATGCCCTAAGATGGGATATATTTGGTTTTCTCCCTTTAAGTAACTCATAGGGAGTCTTCTCTACTAGAGGTCTGGTCATGCATCTATTTATGATGTAACATGCAGTGTTTACAGCCTCTGCCCAGAAACTGTGAGGCAATTTGCTATATAGTAACATTGTTCTAGCCATATCCTCAAGAGTTCTATTTTTCCTTTCAACTACTCCATTTTGTTGTGGAGTCCTAGGTGCAGAGAAGTTGTGATCTATGCCATTTTCATCACAAAAATCAGCTAATTTAAAGTTTTCAAACTCAGTTCCATGATCAGACCTAATGGATGCAAGTTGATTTCCTAATTGTTTCTGAGTTTTCCTAACAAATGCAAAAAACATGTCAAATGCTTCATCTTTGGAAGTTAGAAATAAAACCCAGGTGAATCTAGAATAGTCATCAACTAGCACCATTACATACTTCTTTCCACCTCTGCTCATGGTTCTCATTGGACCACATAGATCCATATGAACCAGTTCCAACGTCTTGGACGAACTTACCATTTTCTTAGATTTGAAGGATGACTTTACCTGCTTCCCCCTTGCACATGCCTCACAAACTTTGTCTTCCTTGAACTTGATATTAGGTAACCCTATAACCAAGTCCTTGGAGACTAATTTGTTTAGCTGATTTAGACTTACATGACCAAGTCTTTTGTGCCACAGGAGGGGATCACTAACCAACACACTTAAACAAGTGAGTTCATTTTCTGAAAGAGTGGACAAATCTACAATGTAAATATTGTTAACTCTTTTTCCCTGCAAAACAATCTTGTCAGTGATAAGGTTAATCACAAAGCATTTGGTGGAGGTAAAAGCCACAAGGTTACCTCTGTCACACAATTGTGACACACTTATTAGGCTATATTTCAAGCCATCTATGAGGTAGACATTCTCTATAGAATGAGAATCTGATTTACCTACCTTTCTAACCCCAATGATCTCACCTTTCTTTCCATTACCAAAGGAGACATTACCTTCGTTTTAGGTCCTCAAGTGAAAGGAACTGGTCCTTGTCCCCAGTCATATGTTTTGATCAGCCACTATCCATATACCATATTTGGCTCCTCCCTTTCACTTGGACCTGCAAAAAGAATCAGGGGTTAGTCTTAGGAACCCAAACTAATTTGGGTCCCTTTCTATGGGCAAAAGGATGAATCAGATTCTTTCATGCCCAACTAGGCAGCTTGTGCTTTTCTTGAACAAAAGCTTTATTTCTTTGACTGGCCTTTTCTTTTGCATTACATTCATATTTGTAATGGCCAGTCTTACCACAATGTGTGCAGATTTTATTTTCAGGAAGAGTGAGGTACTTGCTTTTTGATCCCATTTTGGAGCTTGAGTCCCATAGCCAAGTCCTCTTTTGTTACTGCTATGATGCTCTTGCAGCCAGGAGAGAGCATCAGAAGCCTTGTTCCACTTACAAGTTCTGTCTAGTTCATGTTTTACCTTTCCTAGATCTTCTTTCAAGACTTTAATGAATTCATCTTTCTTGTATAATTCATCTTTCATTTTTCCCAAATTTTCTTCTAGAGTGAGGTATGTGTGATCAGCTTTCTTCTTTCCTGTTTCTAATTTCAGTT
>NW_017698837.1:0-2603 GCF_001879085.1 Nicotiana attenuata | reverse complement strand
GCCATGAACACCGCCTGGTCTCAAAAGTGCGTAGAGAATTGGCCTTACAGAATTCTCATTGAAGCGACTTCCACTTCACACTTACATAGGTGATTCCTAAACGTGTAATCCTTTAGATTGACACTATTTGATAAATACCATATCAAACTTAGGTAATCATTAAAGAACGTGTAAAGTTCTATCCTTGTTACTGAACATTGTCTTCATCACGAGAAGGGACCAAAGATTTTACTTTGACAATGTTGAACCGGTCAATCACAACTTTGTTTGAGCTCCTTGAACCTAGATCTCGGAATATCCAAAATTCTAGGTAGAGTTACCGCCATGTTGACTTGTCCTCGGCCATAGTCCCATTCCCTTAGATGATTTCTCAACTCCCTCTCTAGTTAAGCCTTTTGTAAGCGGATCCGCCACATTATCCTTTGATCTTACATAATCAATAGTGATAATTCCACTAGAAAGTAGTTGTCTAACAGTGTTATGTCTTCGTCGATATGACGAGACTTTCCGTTATACATAACGCTCCCTGCCCGTCCTATTGCAGCCTCACTATCGCAATGTATGCAAATAGGAGCCAAAGGTTTTGGCCAGAACGGAATGTCTTCTAAGAAATTTCGAAGCCATTCAGCTTCTTCACCGGCTTTATCCAAAGCTATAAACTCTGATTCCATTGTAGAGCGAGTGATGCACGTCTGTTTGGAAGACTTCCAAGATACTGCTCCTCCACCAATAATAAAAACATATCCACTTGTGGACTTTGTTTCTATTGAACCGGTTATCCAATTTGCATCACTATATCCTTCGATAACCGCAGGATATTTATTGTAGTGCAAAGCGTAGTCTTGGGTATATTCCAAATATCCCAGAACTCGTTTCATTGCAACCCAGTGATGTTTGTTGGGATTACTTGTGAATCGACTAAGTTTACTTATTGCACAAGCTATATCAGGTCGTGTACAGTTCATGATGTACATTAAGCTTCGCAACACACGAGCATACTCCAATTGACACGTGCTTTCGCCTTTATTCTTTATAAGATGATGGTTTAAGTCAATTGGAGTTCTTGCACTTCTAAATTCCAAGTGTTTGAATTTTTCAAGTACCATTTTCACGTAATGTGATTGAGACAAAGCTAGACCCTGAGGAGTCCTCTGGATTTTAATTCCTAGAATTACATCGGCAACCCCTAAGTCTTTCATATCAAACTTACTAGCAAGCATACGCTTAGTAGCTTGAATGTCAGCAATGTCTTTGCTCATTATTAGCATATCATCAACATATAAGCAAACAATGACTATATGATTTGGAACGTTCTTAATGTAAACACATTTATCACATTCATTAATCTTAAAGCCGTTTGACAACATTGTTTGGTCAAATTTCGCATGCTATTGCTTGGGTGCTTGTTTTAATCCATAAAGAGACTTAACAAGTCGACACACCTTCTTTTCTTTTCCCGGAACCACAAACCCTTCAGGTTGGTTCATGTAAATTTCTTCCTCTAGATCACCATTTAAGAAGGCTGCTTTTACATCCATTTGATGGATTTGAAGACCATACAAGGCGGCTAACGCTATTAGCATCTGAATGGATGTAATTCTTGTTACCGGCGAGTATGTGTCAAAATAGTCAAGACCTTCTCGTTGTCTAAATCCTTTGACAACAAGTCTTGCCTTGTATTTGTCAATAGTACCATCGTCTTTCATTTTCTTCTTGAAAATCCATTTAGAACCCAATGTTTTGTTACCTGGAGGAAGATCAACCAATTCCCAGGTATGGTTGCTCAATATGGATTCTATTTCACTATTGACAGCTTCTTTCCAATATTGTGCTTCTGAGGAAGACTATTGCTTCCTTGAAGGTTCGAAGGCTCATTTTCTAGCAGGAAAGTCAGAAAATCTGGACCGAATGAAGTAGATGTCCGTTGACGTTTACTTCTTCTCGGATTTTCCTCATTAGGCATACCATCCGTTATTTCCTCCCGAGGTTGTTTTGACTTTTGGTAGGTCACTTCACTTTCCTTTTTATACGGATAAATAGTTTTAAAGAATTCAGCATTATCTGATTCTATTATCGTATTAACGTGAATCTCAGGATTTTCTGACTTATGAACCGGAAAACGATATGCCTTGCTATTGGTTACATATCCAATAAATACACAATCAACCGTTTTTGGACCTATCTTAACCCTTTTAGGTTTAGGAACTTGTACCTTAGCTAAACACCCCCACACTTTGAAGTATTTCAAGTTGGGCTTCCTTCCTTTCCATTTTTCATAGGGAATGGACTGTGTTTTACTATGAGGTACACGGTTGATTATTCGGTTAGCTGTAAGTATAGCTTCCCCCCACAAGTTTTGTGGTAAACCAGAACTTATCAACAACGCATTCATCATCTCTTTCAACGTTCGATTCTTTCTCTCCGCAATTCCATTAGATTGTGGAGAGTAAGGGGCAATTGTTTGGTGAATAATGCCATTTTCAAAACATACTTCTTCAAAAGGAGATTCATATTCTCCACCCCTATCACTTCTTATCATTTTGATCTTTTTGTTTAGTTGTGTTTCAACTTCACTCTTGTATTGCTTGAAAGCTATCAAATTG
>NW_017698836.1:0-2603 GCF_001879085.1 Nicotiana attenuata | reverse complement strand
TCATATCTGGGAGCATCAAGGTAGCTGCATGATGTCCTCAGTTCTGATCTTCCCATCTAACCTATTTGCTTTATTTCCGCATTTCTTTAGAGCAATATGTAGTAGGTGGACACCCGTGTATTAGAGGCTCAGACTTGTGACACCGGATTCATCGGGCTGTGTAGTGGTATTTCTATTTGGGTTTTTCGCATATTTTAATTATATTTCAGAGTTTCAGTATTATGACTTAGTAATTATTGTGTTAATTGAATCATGAACTGTATAAAAAGGGTTAAGGTTGTTGAATTGATCGGGCTTGCCAAGCAGTGTGTTGGGCGCCATCACGATCGGGGTTGGGGTCGTGACAAGTTGGTATCAGAGCCTAGGTTACTTGGTCTCGCGAGTCATGAGCCGGTTTAGTAGAGTCTCGTGGATCGGTACGGAGACGTCTGTACATATCCTCGAGAGGCTGCAGAACCTTTAGGAAAACTTCACATTCTTGAATTCTTATCGTGCGTCCTTGATTCAGCTTGAAAAGAAACTCTTGAAATTCCTTCCACGTGATCGTACGCGCGCATGAGCGCTCAGTATCAGATGTGCCTTGATGGTTTGTGATTCCCCGATCGAGGGGCGAGATGTAATCTCTGTGAGTTTATGTTGGGCCAGTCTGGAGGACTTGAGGCCGGATCTTTTCCTATGGCTTGGGCACCGAGGTGCTGATTGTGTGAGCAAGTGTTTCGAACTTATATGTTCGGCACTGCCCCTATTAGTGGGAGTGACGGCTGGTTAACTACGTGGTGAGTATGTTAGTGCTGCAAGGGGCATCTATGTGACTTGGAGGTGATGAGGAAGGCCTACTGGATGATAGAAGAACTATTAGGTGTTTGAATTCCATTGCGATTCGAGGTATAGCCTGAGTTATGGGCGCGTGAAGAATCTTTTCATGTTTCCAGTTGAGAGTGAAGTAAAAATTTTATGTTGCGGCATGAGTTCAGACTCAGGAAGACTAAGCGACTGCGTACAGTTTAGGACGGTGGAAGGTATACAAAAATGGTAGTTGGAGGCAAAACAGGTGGGTCATCTCCTGCGGAGTGTTCTAAAGTTGTGTGATCCTTATGTTATCTATTAGAAGATCTCATTTACAAGTGAAGAAAATGTGTTGACATCTAAATTGGATCGCCTAGAGAGTGGGCTTAACTGTTGTGTGAGTGAATGCGAGATTTGCAGAAGAGTTAAAAAAAATTCTAGATGATTTGTGTTTCCACAAGCTTATGAAGGATAGAGTTTAATCTCACTATGGTATTAAGGCAGCAATGGAGTGTGTGCGTTATGAGTTGTTGGGAGTGTTTTGATCTGTGGCTTCGAGCCAAGTTGGGGAGTTTGCTATTGATTATCTAATTGTACGGTTATGTGCTATGTTGGTTCCGATTTGAGGCATGCTGGCGAATCAATTCTGGTTGCGGAAATTGAGCCGAGGATGGCACGAGTGAAGCAAAATTTTGACAAAGGTTATATGGTGCTTCGTAGATGTGTGAGAATCACAGGATGTCTTAAGCTGTTTTTGGTAAAGAATGCTCGGTGCATGGAGCAGGAAGATGTTTGTTTGTAATGGGATGAGGTCATATCCTGCGGTGTCAGAGTGCTAATGAGGCACGGGTGGTTATGTTCGTTTGATCAGGTGAATTGCAGTTTGAATAAGAAGTAAATGACTCTCGAGAATGGTATTAATGTGCTCAAGATTCTACATGTAACAATCAGGTGTCTTAAGGTTGTGTATGTGGTTAGAGAATGTGTTTTCATTGGAAAAGGTCAAGACTTGTGGTAATTTATGTTAATTATGGGATTCTATGTATCAGTATCTGGAAAGTAAAGGTAACGGATTTAGATTCGCAGGAAGTTCTTCAGAGTAAAGTATTTTGGAATGTGGTGTTTCTGGGAATATTTGAGAGAGGATTCAGTGGCTTATGGGTCTTAGACAGTGTGGTCTTGTGCTTGGGTCTCGTGTAGTGAGCCTGGGTTGAGGAACTGTGGTGCTACAGCAAGGGGGAATATCAAGTTGATGATGAATCAGAAGGGAAATTAGATAGATGGAATAACTTGATAGTAGTCCGAATCGGTATGGTAAGGATATGATTAATTCTTCGTATATGTTCGAGGTAATGAGCCCTTACAAGTATTTTGCAGCAATGCTCTTGGGTTTTGATCGCTTGCTTAGCTTGGTTGAGTTAGAAGGATTCCGTCCTGGCAGTTTAATTTATGGAAACGGAATTGAGAGAGTTCTTGTTGATTTCTACCATGGTTGAAGAGGTACATTTTCTACGAATATGAGAGACATGGAATGTGTAATGATTTTTTTTCTAGATGGGATCAATGGAAGTTCTTGACTAGTTGAGTGTGTAGATGTCTGTGGCTCGGAAGGGAGATAAAAGTTTTCCTGCTATCCTTGGATGGTATGGTATATGCGGTATGTTGTGGAGGATCGAGATTTGCGTGTACGAGGTTTCAGTTCAGTTCTGAAAAGAAGTTCATAAAACTCTTAGGGAACGGGTAGCCTCAGATAATCAAGGAAACGGTGCTGCTAATTGGAAGCAATTTGACGAGAGTATATGTCTCAGAAAAAAGGT
>NW_017698835.1:0-2603 GCF_001879085.1 Nicotiana attenuata | reverse complement strand
TCATTCTGCCGCAGATGTGGGACCGCACCTGCGGTGGACGAGGCGCAGAAGCGGTAGGTTGGCTCGCACCTGCGGAACCGCAGAAGCGGTCAAGGGACCGCAGGTGCAGAAGTGCTGGAGGCAGAATAGTTCTTTTAAAATGGGATTTGGCCATTTTCTCTCGTATTTTCTTGGCTTGGGCGATTCTTGGAGAGTTTCAAGAGGGGATTTTCATCATCAATGATAAGGTAAGCTAATCCCATCCATCTTGAGTTAAATATATCGATTATGTATGGATTTTAGCATGTAAATTGGTAGAAATGGGGCGACAACCAGTAAATGACCATCAGAAAATAATGTCAAAATCCACCATACCGAGTAATAATAAGTCTGCTCTGGTCTCAAAACCATGAATAGTAACCAAACATGACCGATAAATGCGGTCCACAACAAGAGAATCTCCCAAAGGAGTAGAAACATAAACGGGGGCACTCAAAGAATCCTGAGGCACACCCAAATGCGGAGCAAAGTAAGAAGACACATAAGAGTAAGTAGAGCCCGGATCGAATAGAATCGATGCCTCTCTGTGACAGAATAATACCTGTAATGACGGAGTCAGAGGCAACAGCCTCAGTACGAGCAGGAATAGCATAATATCTGGCCCGGCCCCTCTCTCGAGGGCGACCTCTATCTCCCCGACCCCCGCCCCTAGCCGGCTGGGCAGGTGAGGTAGCTGCTGGAGCTGTGATCATGGCCTGAGAACTCTGAGGAGCACGCTGCGGCTGAGCAGTCTGTGAAGATGCACCCCTACCAAGTCTGGGGTAGTCCCTAACCATGTGGTGTGTATCACCACACTCAAAACAAGCTCTGGGAGGACGCGGTGGCTGTGAATGGCTGGGACTAGGCCTGCTGGGCTGACCTCTGGAAACACCCCGCGCAGGAGGCGCGCTAGAAACTGGAGGTGCATAATAAGGCTCCTGAGGTGGAGGTGGAGCTGGAGTACTGCCGGCTGCTGGAAGAGCTGAATGTAGAGGGCGACCCGCATAACCCCTACCATAACGACCTGCTGATGGGGTACGGGCACCAGAGTAGTGACCCGACTCTCGAGACCTCTTGGTCTCCCTCTCTCCTCGCTCCCTGGCGAGCATACCCTCAATCCTCCTAGCAATGCTCACTACCTGCTGATAAGGAATGTCCATCTCCAACTCTCGAGCCATGCTAGACCTGATGGGCGGAATAAGGCCCTCAATGAACCTGCGAACTCTCTCTCGAACTGTAGCAACCAAAGCCGGTGCGTGCCTGGCCAACCTGGTATAACGGATGGCATACTCTGAAACTGTCATAGCACCCTGGCGCAAGTGCTCAAACTCTGCGCGCCATGAATCTCTGAGGCTCTGGGGAACAAACCCTCTCATAAACATGTCCGAGAACTGGGTCCAAGTTAGTGAAGCAGCCTCGACTGGACTGTCTATCTCATAAGTGCGCCACCAGTCATAGGCGGCTCCCCGAAGCTGAAAAGCAGTGAAAGAAACCCCGCTGGACTCCACTATGCCCATAGTACGAAGAATACGATGACACTCCTCCAAAAATCCCAAGGCATCGTCTGATGCTAATCCACTGAACACTGGGGGATCATACTTCTTGAACCTCTCAAGTCTGCGCTGCTCGTCCTCTAAAGCAGCTGACCCATCCTCGGGCTGAACTGGCGTTGCAGGCGGTGCCGGAATAATCTCGGGAGCCTGCTCAACCTGCACTCGCTACTCAGGAGTGCGGATGGCGGGAGTCTGTGCTCCTCCCCCGGCCTGGGATGTGGCTGCAGCAATGGGAAGCAACCCCGCCTGAGCCAAGGTGGTGTACATGCTCATAAACTGAGCCAAGGTCTCCTGGAGCGCTGGAGTAGTAGTGGCAGTAGTAGGTGTGCCAGGTGCCTGGGCTCCGGCTGGATCTGCTGGTGGTACCTCGGCGGCAGCTCGCGCAGGTGCTCTGGCTGCACCACGTGCGCGTCCTCGACCTCTCCCCCGGCCCCGGCCTCTGACGGCTGCAGGAGGGGGCGCGGGTGCCTGATCATCATGAGTAGCACGTGTCCTCACCATCTGTGAGAGAATAGAAGTCAGAAGTTTAGAATTGATGTTTGAAATATCGCACGACAAGGAGTTCAAATGAAATGAAGATTTCTCCTAAACAGTTACATAGCCTCTCGTAGATAAGTACAGACGTCTCCGTACCGATCAGCGAGACTCTAATAAACAGGCATGTGTTCCGTGACTCCTATGAACCTAGAGCTCTGATACCAACTTGTCACGACCCTAGTTCACCAACCGTGAACATGTCATGACGGCACCTGGTCCCCATGACCAGGTAAGCCTAACATTTGCGGAAATATAATAATTGCGGAAAAATAGAGAAAATCAAATCAAATATCTAAAGGAAACTGTACTGAATGCCGCTTGGCAAGTACAACTCAATATCACAAGTCTAAAACAATTCCCAAAACCCGGAAACTCACGGGCAACACAGGCTACAGAAGTGTATAGTAAAGGTTCCAAACTCTAGAATTTCTAACAACCGAAGAAGGAAAACGAAGTACTAAAGATAGAGTAAGAAGGAGACTCGTTGGTCTGCGG
>NW_017698834.1:0-2603 GCF_001879085.1 Nicotiana attenuata | reverse complement strand
AGGATTTGGATTTGAGTCACATAAATGTGCACCCGTATTTAAGAAGGTAAGATTAAAAACGCGCCTAAAGTGACTAACGCGCTATTATCTTTGGGGAAGGCCGTGAAATTCGCTAAACGAACCATCTCGAAGTCTAAGTACTTTGTATATCGAGGGCCCCGCCGTTTGTTTGTTTTGTGTAGCGAGGCTCATCTCGTTTTATTTTTTAAAAGGCAAACCTAAAGCAATCTATAATTTTTATTTTAATGTGTCTCTAATAACAAAAGAAAGAGTCCTAATTAATTAGTATGTCAATGTAAAATATTGGAGACATATACTGAATTTAAACAAAACATTGTCAACGGATATTTAGCATATGAGCCTGATGACGGGATCCAGGCCCAGGGCGTGCTGGTGCAAACATTACTAAGTGTGGCAATTTTGGGCCTGGCGTGTGAGCCCAGTAGGATGAGGATCCTAGTGCCAACTTATAGGTCCAATTACGTGAGCAGATACACTTAGCTTCATAAATATTTCACGTCCAGGTTCAGTACAATCCTGGAAACTTGAACTCAAACTCAGTATATAGCATAGACAATTTTTAATAACAGCTCCAATTGACAATATGATTTATCACTCAGATTATTTATGTGTTTCTCCTAATGTACCCACTTGTGAGACACTTGTGATGATCAATGAAGCAAAATTCAACTACAGCATGCAACATGACCCCTAACTGCTTTTATACCCAGAAACGTGCAGTCTAAATCGAATTCCATTTTTAACATAATCACATCTATTTGAGTGTTCAACTACACATGAGGACTTGGACTTTGTTTTCAAAATAATACTAACAGTTCAATCAACTACTGAATATACTTACCCTAGGCTAATTAACAGACCAATACAAACTGATAATCGTAAGCAGTCCAAATCCATTTTAAAGCAATCCTAATTATACAGGCCATGCGTCTATTGTTCAAGTAAATAAAATTTAAAACTACATCAATACATCACATATTATTAATATCTATCCAACTACTGGTGTATCCAAACGTGCACAGTTCAGTCAGTACAAAGTAAACAACAATTCTGGAAGTAAGCTAAATCAAACTCATGCTTCCATCTCATTTCATTATCAGCTAATGATTTACAAGAAATTGAGGCTCAGACATGTACCTGGAGGTTGGAAATAAGAAGGAAAATGAGATCAACAACGGCAAATGACAAACAGCAGCAATAGAACAGTTTTAAAAACTCGACACAGCACCAAATTAACCAAGGATGAACCCAGTAATCAATACAATCAGTGAATAACCAGCAATCAACTTTGAGCTAATCAGATTCCATGCATAAATGACTCGGACATGCTTTTAAATCTTAGTATCGAACATAAACAGAGGACTTTGAATTACTTTGGATCCAGAGTAAGCTAGAGTGTTGAATTAAAGGCTGAAATTCAAAAATAACCTAAAGGAAAGCAATGTAACAGTATTTTTATGGTTTTCTGTTGTTTTCTTTCTGAAAATTTGTGAGAAAACTAAGATCTAAGAGAAATTGGATTTGAAATTTGAATTTTGGATCTAGGAGACTTGGAGAATATTTGAGGAAGTTCTTTTTAGGGCTGAAAAACTTTGGGAAATGTTCAGAGGGTCTAAACTTTTTGGAGGATTTTTTAGAGGCTCCCCCACCTCTTGAACAAGGCAATGGGCATGCCTTTTTATAGCCAAAACTAAGGCTGCCTTCAGATTTCTATTTTACCCCCCAAGTCCCTCTTTTATTTTTCAGGCTTTATTCATTCAGTCCTTTATTTACTGACTTGTGTCTCAAGTTAACATCCCTAAGTTGTAAAATATGCACTAAGGTCCCATTCTAGAAGAGTCTAAGCTATTCTAGTGTAATCTACAGCATTCCTGTCCCACTCTAATTACCCAAATACCCTTGAACCTCCTGAAATTACTAAACTAACTAACTCTAATCAACTATATCCAATCACCTAAAGCTAATTAACTTGGAAATGAGCACTGAAGTGAAGAACTATCAACACTAAACTTAATTAAACCAACAAAATATTAATGCAATCAGACCAGAATCAACAATTTTCGAAATAGGTTTAAAACAGAATTAAACTAACATCTAAAAAGGAAAAGAAAAATCAAATTACAAAAGGAAATTCAACTAAACTAATCAATTTGAACTAATCAAAATTAAGCCAATACTTAACAATTAAACTAACATTTGAACGTTTAAACTAATAGTAACATACAGAGTCAGATCTGATATTAACCTAAACTATCAATTAAAATTATGCAGAATCAAAGGCATGAATCAAACTAATAAGAAACAAAATTTAAAACAAAAAACGAAAAATAATAAACAGAAGAAGAGAAGATCACTGATGTCGGATTCCAAAATTAACCTTATCCAATGATATTTGAACGTCATTGACATTGAATTCATCACGTGGAAAGCCCGGGGACCGTGTGGTATCAACTTGGTGAACTTTGGGCAAACTAGGGTTTTGGCCGGAAAACTTCAAATCGATATTCGAGAAGTTCCGGCCATATTCGAGGGGTGGGGCCTTGGGGGTTCGATAGAGGACAAGATGCGGTCTATGGTGTAAT
>NW_017698833.1:0-2603 GCF_001879085.1 Nicotiana attenuata | reverse complement strand
TAAATCAACCAAGCAATGCAATTAGGTATATGTCTATCCTAACCGCGAATCCGTTCCCCGATGCCCAGGTTCAAGAACTTGCTCTATTCAATCCTATATGCAATCTAAAATTCCCACTTTCGAGTTCAATTCAAGATTCGTAGATAGTATTCAATTGGTGATCAAGCAATCAAATAATTAAGTGCAGGATTGAATAAATAAACCAATATGATAAACTAAGCAATCAAAATCAATATTCGAATAACAATAGTCATGAAAGAACCACAACCCTAGAACGTGAAGTTTAGCTCCACATAGACATGGTAGCAAAACAACAAATCATACAAAGAAACATAAAAAGACTAAGTTTGGAGAAAGAAAAGATGAAACCCGCCTCCACGGCGGCTCTGTGCTCTTCCTTGGTCAAAAATTGCTCTAAAAAACGTTCTCCTATGCATATATACCAAGTAGGGTTGGGCCCAAACAATTATACCTTCTCCAATGTGAAAAAGGACACTTTTCCCGGGCTTAATTAGCGCTGCAGCGCATTTGACCACGCATCTGGGCGCGCTAATTGGTTGACTTTCTGTTTCTGGGCGCGCTAAAACTAGCGCGGCCGCGCATCTAGGAGCGCACTTTTCACCCTGTTTCGTTCCGAATTTGGAAAAACGTAAAAAATGAAAGTTGTAGCCGTTTGAGTTAACTTTCCAACTATATATTGTGGAGCCAAAATGGAGTTCTGAGCGAAAAGTTATGTCTATTTTACTAGACAGTGCGCAATCTGCCTACTAGAGTCTTCGTTCGCTCTAACTATCATCCGTTGACCCCCAAACACGATCCCGACTTAATTCCTTGAAATTTTACTCAAACTTTAAAGCTCAAAATCACTTGAATTCATTCCATAACATCTATATAGCTCGGAATCACTCCTACAAGGCATAAAACATACAATTAGTGCAAAACACTAGCGATTAAAGCTCAAACTCAATTAAAGTGCAGTAAATTAGAGTATAATAATCGACTAAAATACGTAATTATAGCCTATCATCAACACCCCACACTTAAACGTTGCTCGTCCTCGAGTCAACCAAAAATTTACTCTATCTATGAGCACTTAACATATTTGAAGCAAACTACACCAATGATTATGGTTGATAGCAACAATTAAACTCTAGCATATGCAATCACATACACTTCCCTTTTTCTTATGCCAACTTCAAAAATATTCAGAGACAACATGCTCATAACAATCCTAGCCTCACAAACCGACTCAATGTCACAATGTACTCATGGCTTGAACACCCAACATCCTAGAGAAGTCTAATAATGTTACCTATCTTTCGTGAAACCATGTGCCCTCACAACCAAGGCAAGAGAGTAAGTTGAATCCACACATTCGAATCTAATGATCAAACATATTTTAAGGACTCATATATATCAAAGAAAATATCGCTCACCCTCACAAAAGAAGTCACATGCATGTAATTGGTACCATAGGCTTGCCCATAATGTAAATCTCTACTAATGTAGGCTCACTCGATCTAAAATCAATTAGGACTTTTTCATGGTTGTAATGTGGGCTAAGGGACGGGTAGGATATATTTAGAAATAGTGACTAACCCTCCTAAGCACTTTAACACACCACATAATCAACTTTAAGCGCAAATTCTTCAATCCCAACTTCAATTTCACAACTAAAATTACTCCCAACAATGTTCCCTCTTTCTTTAAGCACTACATTAATTCATACCCACTAGCAGGAACAAGACAATAATGTATTCATCTCTATTTTTTTTCCTTCAGATTATTCTTTTTTTTTTTCTTCAATTTCTGCTAATGGTGTATTATTTTACAAAACAAGTGCACCTTTTTTCCTTTTATTGGTTCCACTCAAAAGCTACCCCACACTTAGTTCCTTCTTACTTCTTTTAGCGCTCATCTCACAATTAAAATGCTTTAAGAGGTAAAAGGATCAAAACAATGTCAATTAAGAATAAAAAGGGTATAGGCTTGTAATGTGGGTGCCAAATAAAAGTCTATAGGCTCAAAAGGGTTAACTAGGGATAGATTTTATTTGCGATAAGCAATAAGCTCAAAAGATCAAAGAAAGCCTAAAATCATTTTTCAAACCGAACATCACCTAAAATTTCGCTTCAACTCACATACCGGGCAAGTTCTAGACACAAGTACAATACATATACTATACAAAAACCTCACCACACATGGCACATGACTCACTAAGAACGGTCTCATTCCGACTCTCAAACAAATGCAAATATTCACGGAGCCACAAGATATTAAGCATGAAGCACAAAGTGAACATAAGTCAAGAAAACGAGACATGGGCATCACAAGACATGCTATCCAACATATACGGCATCATCAATAATTTCAAATCATAGGGAAGATACTACAATGCCAAAGCCTAAATATGCTACTATCAAACAAGTCAAGGGTGCCTAGGTTCATCATTCTTCCTCCATTTATTCCCTAAATTCTAATCTACTCTAAAAATATAAAAAAATACTACTACTACCCGGTTCAAACTACATCCCATGGAAAGACCGAGGCAACAAGAAAAATCACAGGGGATTATTAACTACCTAAAAGAAACTAAAAAAGCT
>NW_017698832.1:0-2603 GCF_001879085.1 Nicotiana attenuata | reverse complement strand
AGGCCCTTATGTCTTATGCATAAGTTGGTATCATATGTTGTATCCTACTTATCTTATGACAGCCTTCCGGCTTAGTTATCTATGATAGTATGACATGAAAAGATACGTTATGTAGGTACTCGGTTGAGTAAGGTACCAGCTGCTCGTCGCGGCCCATCGGTTTGGGTCATGACAACCATCAATTTAAAGGAGGTCACATCAGCCATCCTACTCAATGATAAGATGAGGAAGTAGCCCGAAAATCAGGGGCAGGCTCTTATCATGGAAAACAGAGGAAGAAGTTTTTATAGAGCATCGAGTAGCCGTGATAAATCCAAAGCTCGTGGAAAGTCCAGGAACCGATCAAAGGGTAGGAATTGCTACAGTTGCGGTCAACCCCGTCACTTCAAAAGAGAGTTCCCAAAGAAAGGTCGAGGCGAGAGCAGTGGCCAAAAGAATGATGACAACACAACTACTGCAGTGCACAACGATGATTCAGGGGATCTCTTCATTCACGAGGTGGAAAAATGCATGCACTTAGCAAGCCAAGAGTCAGAATGGATGGTTGATATAGCAGTATCCTACCATGCCACAATAGTAAGAGAATTCTTCTGTAGGTACAAAGTAGGAGACTCTAGGATGGTCAAGATGGGAAATACCAGTTACTCAAAGATTGTGGGGATTGGCGATATTTGTATCAAGACAAATTTTGGGTGCACATTAGTTTAAAAAGATGTGCGGTCACGTACCTGATCTGCGAATAAATTTGATTTCAGGGATCGCTCAAGATCGAGACGAGTACGAGAATCAGTTCGCCAATAGGAAGTGTAGACTCACCAAGGGATCATTTGTCACGACCCGTATTTTCCACCTTCGGGAGTCGTGATGACGCCTACTAATGCGAGCTAGGCAAGCCAAACCTTTAATATAAATACTTCATTAACCAATTATTTCTTTTTACAATTATAAGGCGATAACGTGATAACAGCGGAAATTCAAATTTAAGCGGAAGACATCCATAATATATATGAAAAACTGTATCTATTACAATTACTCGAGCCTTAGCCACCCAAAACCTGGTGTCACAATGTCATTGACACTCTAAGATTCACTACACACAAAGTCTGAAGAAATAACAGTACACTGTTTATTAAATAAGGAAAATGAAACAGGGAATAGAAGATAGAGGAGGCTCCAGGGCCTGCAGATGCCTGCAGGTCTACATTGGATCTCCGCGCGAACTGAAAATAGCCTCCACACTACGGTCCAAAAGCTGCTCCGAGATCTGCACATAGTGCAGAGTGTAGTATCAGCACAACCGACCCCATGTGCTGGTAAGTGCCTAGCCTAACCTCAGCGAAGTAGTGACGAGGCTAGACCAGACTACCACATAAACCTGTGCAGTTCAAAAATATATATATATATATATATATATACAGCGGAAAAGAGACACAAAAATAACCAGTAAAAATGGGAGGGGGAGCATGTTGTGGGGGGAGATAGCAATTCCGAATAGAAAGACATTAAATAAACAAAAGAATTAACATAACTCCGATATCAACAAGAAATAGAATTCAACTAATGCACGACATCAGCCTTCGTGCTTTTACTCTCGTCTTCACCAAAGCAATCATATAATAAAAGTGTGCACGGCATCACCCTTCGTGCTTTTACTCTCTTTCCTCACCATATAATCAATAAATCGGCACGGAATGGTACATCGTGCGGCACGGCATCACCCTTTGTGCTTTACACTCTTTCCTCACAAAAAATCAGCACGGAATGGTACATCGTGCGGCACGGCATCACCCTTCGTGCTTTAACGCTCTTCCTCACCCAAACAACAATCACAAACAATGGGGCAAGGGAATAAATGATATTGCAATAAAGATCCTGGCAAGGGAACAACATTTAAACGAATAAATCCCGGCAAGGGAGCAACATCATTGATACCAACATCCCGGCAAGGGAGATAACAAATAAATCAACAATAGCCCAAGGGTGCCAACATGATTACTTCCTTTCTTTCTCACTTTTACTTCACAATTCACCTCATAACTCGAGCCAATGCTCTAGATGTTCATTTATCACTTACACTTTCACAATTCGTTACATAACTTGAGCCAACGCTCCTCGATGTTCAAAAGTCACAGTTCCTTCCACAAACTTTACACAACATATAGAAACCATCACTAAGGCATGAAAGATACAACGAAGTCATGAAAATCACAATATAAAGACTCACGGGCATGCTAGACACCAACGTATAGATACTTGTCACCATGCCTATACGTTGTACTCAACAATTAACACTTAGCCAATAGGACTCAACTCCTAATCCCTCAAGCTAAGGTTAGACCAAACACTTACCTCGATGCCTCGAACACAACTCAAGTTTCAATTATAGCTTTACCCCTTGATTCCACCGCCAATTCGCTCGTATCTAGCCACAAGTTACTTAATTACATTAATAAATGCTAAATGAATTAATTTGAATGCATGAAAATGAGTTTTCCAAGGTTTTACCCAAAAAGTCAAAATCGCCCCCGGGCCCACGTGGTCAAAACCTGAGGTTCGAACCTAAACCCGATTACCCATTCCCGCACGAACCCAAACTATATAAT
>NW_017698831.1:0-2603 GCF_001879085.1 Nicotiana attenuata | reverse complement strand
CCTATAGAAAGGGACCCAAACTAGTTTGGGTTCCTAAAACTAACCCCTGATTTCTTTTGTAGGTCCAAGTGAAAGGAAGCAGCCAAATATGGTATATGGATAGTGGTTGCTCAAAACATATGACTGGGAGCAAGGACCAGTTCCTTTCACTTGAGAACTTAAAAGGCGGTAATGTCTCCTTTGGTAATGGAAAGAAAGGTGAGATCATTGGGGTTGGAAAGGTAGGTAAGACAGATTCTCATTCCATAGAGAATGTCTACTTGATAGATGGCTTAAAATATAGCCTAATAAGTGTGTCACAACTGTGTGACAGAGGTAATCTTGTAGCTTTCACCTCTACCAAGTGCTTTGTGATTAACCTTACCACTGACAAGATTGTTTTGCAGGGAAAAAGAGTTAACAATATTTACATTGTAGATTTGTCCACTCTGTCAGAAAATGAACTCACTTGCCTAAGTGTGTTGGTTAATGATCCCCTCCTATGGCACAAAAGACTTGGTCATGCAAGTCTGAATCAGCTAAACAAATTAGTCTCCACGGACTTGGTGATAGGGTTACCCAACATCAAGTTCAAGGAAGACAAAGTTTGTGAGGCATGTGCAAGGGAGAAGCAGGTAAGATCATCCTTCAAAACCAAGAAAATGGTAAGCTCGTCCAAGTCGTTGGAACTGGTTCATATGGATCTTTGTGGTCCAATGAGAACAATGAGCAGAGGTGGAAAGAAATATGTAATGGTACTTATTGATAATTATGCTAGATTTACCTGGGTACTATTTCTAACATCTAAAGATGAAGCATTTGATATGTTTACTACTTTTGTTAGAAAAACTCAGAAACAGTTAGGAAATCAACTTGCATCCATTAAGTCTGATCATGGAACTGAATTTGAAAATGCAAAGTTTGCTGAATACTGTGATGAAAATGGTATAGATCATAACTTCTCTGCCCCTAAGACTCCTCAGCAAATGGAGTAGTTGAAAGAAAGAATAGGACCCTTGAGGACATGGCTAGGACCATGCTACTTTCTAGTAAACTGCCTCATAGCTTCTGGGTAGAGGATGTAAACACTGCATGTTACATAATCAATAGATGCATGACTAGACCTCTTGTAGAGAAGACTCCCTATGAGTTACTTAAAGGGAGAAAATCAAATATATCCCAACTTAGGGCATTTGGTTGTAAGTGCTATGTGCACAACAATGGAAAAGACTCCCTAGGTAAGTTTGATCCCAGAAGTGATGAGGGAGTATTCTTGGGATATTCTTCACATAGCAAAGCATATAAAGTGTTTAACAAAAGAACTTTGTGTGTAGAAGAAAGTGTGCATGTAGTATTTAATGAAACTAACATTCTTTCTGAGAGACAGGAACATGAAGATGAAGCCATTGGATTGGTAAAGGACTTGACTGAAGCATCAGCTCAGGTCAAACTGGCACCAACAGAAGGAACAGGTGATGGAACAGGTTCTTCCATACAGGGCAACCTGACAGGGGGAACTAATCAAAGAGGAACTGAAATAAATCCCTTAAAGGAACCTATTCATAACCCTGTTCCTCCGCAACAGAACATGGGAGAAATATCTAGCAGAAACCAGTTGGTTGTGAAACCTCACAAGTATCAAAGTTCTCATCCCATTGAGAACATTATCACTGGTCCAACATCTGGAGTTAAAACTAGATCACAATTAAAGAATCTGTGTGCTTTTGATGCTTTTCTATCTATTATTGAACCTAAAAATGTTGTTGAAGCTTTGCAGGATGCAGATTGGGTGAATGCAATGCAGGATGAACTCAACCAGTTTGAAAGAAGTCAAGTTTGGCATCTAGTTCCAAGACCCAAGGACAGATCAGTCATTGGTACAAAATGGGTCTTCAGAAACAAACTTGATGAAGATGGAACAGTTATAAGAAACAAGGCAAGATTGGTGGTCCAAGGTTACATCCAAGAGGAGGGCATAGACTATGATGAGACTTTTGCTCCAGTTGCAAGACTAGAGGCAATCAGACTTCTCATAGCCTTTGCAGCACACATGGAATTCACTCTTCATCAAATGGATGTTAAAAGTGCCTTCCTGAATGGTTACCTGAAAGAAGAAGTGTTTGTAAAACAACCTCCAGGGTTTGAAAGCAAGGAATGTCCTGAGCATGTGTACAAGTTAGACAAGGCTCTCTATGGACTCAAGCAGGCCCCAAGAGCATGGTATGAAGGATTGTCCAAATTCCTGCTGGAGCATGGGTACAAAAGAGGTAAAATTGATAGTACCTTATTCTTAAGGGAAAAAGGTAAGGATCTCCTTGTTGTACAAATATATGTCGATGACATAATCTTTGGGGCCACCACTGATAAGCTAAGTAAGGACTTTGCAAAACTAATGGGGAGTGAGTTTGAAATGAGCATGATGGGTGAGCTTAACTTCTTCTTAGGCTTGCAAATCAAACAAAGTCCAAATGGAACCATGATCCATCAGCAGAAGTATACAAAAGAGCTAATCAAAAAGTTTAAAATGGAGGAATCTAAAGAAATAGACACACCCATTGCAACTGCCACTAAATTAGATGTTGATGAACCTGGTTCATCAGTTGATCAAAAGTTGTATAGGGGTA
>NW_017698830.1:0-2604 GCF_001879085.1 Nicotiana attenuata | reverse complement strand
ATGCGACTGCAGATCTTGCTCGGTTTCTATTTTTCTAAATTTAAAACCCGACCCATTTTGTAATAAAACACCCAACCCGTCATTCTTTAACGATCTTCTACACAAAATAAGAGAGAGGAAGAGAGGGTCTTGAGAGAGAAAGTCATCTCCTCCAAAATTTGATTCTTCAAAGCTATCCGGGCCGGGAAATCTCAAACTTATCTTCATCCCCTTTCTCTTACAGGTAAAATCCCTAACCCTTTTCATTGAATTTCAGGTTTAAATTGGGGGGGGGGGGGGGAGTCTCATGCATTGGTTCTTGGAAATAATAGCAAAAATTGTGCATGCGTGTTTATTAAAACCTAAAACCTAGTAGGGGTAATTGGGTGGGAGCAAAGACTTATGCAAAGAAGGGATTGATAACCTAAGTATGTTCGGGTAGTGGTTTTGAACCTTGAATTCTAAGTTACGAGTATTAATTTGTGCACTATATTGCCGTTGCTAGATTTTCGGTGAATTGGAAGTAGAAATTAAAAAGGGATTCAACTCCGGGTATGTATGGCTAACTTTAACCTTTGTAAAATCTCCATGCTTGGTGTCCAAATACTTGGTATGTGAGTAGTATGTGTTTTCTTGTGCAAACCATTTGTGAACTCATGTCAATGTTGTGCCTTAAACGTTGTTGGTTAAGACGTCCGATATGGTTGTGTAAGTAAATGGCAATAAACCAAGTTGTAATTGCGAACGTGTTATGTGGTAAGAACCGTGGAATAAATGATGGAAAGGAATCGAAAAATTGGTGATATTGAAATAACTGTGGTAACACCCTTTGTGGCTAGCTGTGGAAAATTACTGCTGTGATTTAAATGGTACAACGGGCTGTCGAAAAAGATGGAAATGGCATTGATAGTCATATAAACTCAGTGTGAGTTATGTTGTTGTTCTTTGAGATGTGTGGCTGTTGTTATTGGGATTTGTTGTTGTATCTCCTGAAACTTGTTGCTGTTCTCCTTGTAAATTGTTGTTGTTGTTGTTGTGCTATTGTTTATGAATTGTGATTGTTCGGTGGGATCGGGTTGCGCGCCGCAACACGAAGTAATAAGGTGTGGGTTGTGGTGATAAGGGTGGCCGAGGTAATAAGGGTGGCCGAGGTAATAAGGATGGAAAGTGATCGATATCACTAATGAAATGAAACATGAGCACATTGTGAAATTGAGAATGTGGAAATGATGATGGGGAAAAGGAGAGATTGTCAACTTGTTTGCCTTGATTGTTTTTCCTTGTGTGTATTCAATTGTTGTTTCCCTCTATTGTTGTTATTCGTGTATGGTTTGAGGTTACTCTGGGTAAAGTTTGTTATACATACCAGTACAATTCAAATGTACTGACGTCCCTTTTTGCCTAGGTGGATCCGTAGCAGGTACTCCAGTCCACCGATCGTAGCTTCCCTTCGTCCTCCATCAGCTTCTTGGTGAGCCCCTTTTCCCTCGGGGCCCTGCGTGGTTCAGGTCACTTGTTTTCGGAGTCTTATTTTGATTTTGTGTAAGGTATATCCGGGGCCTTGTTACCGGCTAAATACTATATTATCCTGTTGTACTATTAGAGGCTCCGTAGACAGTAGATGTGGGTTTAGAGCTTGTGTAAGGCTATGTTCATATGTTGGGCAAAGAACTTGTAATTTCATAAACTATTAAGTACGCATGTATGTTTGAAAAAGGATGTTCTAACTTAACTATACGGTTAATTCCTGGAATATTGAGTAAGGAATACATGGGGTGACATGTGGGTTAGGAAAGGCATCCAGGTTCGCTTGGCTGGGGCTACCCGGTCGGGCGCCGGTCATGTCCCTCGAATTTGGGGCGTGACAAACTTGGTATCAGAGCCTCAGGTTTAAAGGAGTCCTAGGATGTCTCGGAGCCGTGTCTAGTAGAGCCCTACTTATAGGTGTGAAGTCGACCACATCTATAAGTGGGGGGCTGCATGGACATTTAGGAAATTTCCCACTTCTTTGTTATTCTGTATCGTGCGGTGAAGTGAAGTTGAAAGTATCTATATCTAACTCGTGCTTTGTTCCGGGCTTTTTCAGTGATGGCACCTAAAAAGAGAGCTAGACTCGGCCTTGGGGCCAATGCCGCCACGAGTGAGGCTATGAATCATGTACCTGATGCCGTGGGTGAGAGTGACTCCCCAGCCTTGAACCTACCTGGCCCGTCTGTCCCAGACCAGCATGTTCCTGATCCTGCAGCGGCAGAGGGTGCCACCATCCCTCCCGCCGATATTCCTGAATCTGGCACCATCCCAGCTCCTGGTCCCGAGGTTTCTAATGTGGACCTTAGGGGAGCCATCCGCATGTTGACCCAGTTAGTGGCCGCTCAGGCCCAGAGATCTCAGGATGCCCTTACATCCTCTAGCGGACAGGGAGATTCTACCAACTCCAGAGTTAACCAGTTTTTGCGGTTAGCCCCACCAGAGTTCTCAGGCACAGACCCAGAGGCCGATCCGCAGGGATTTCTTGTGAAATGTATAAGCCCTCGAGTGATGAAAGCTTCAGAGACAGAGGGAGTTGAATTGGCATCATACAGGTTGAGGGGAGCAGCGTATTCATGGTTCGAGATGTGGGAGGAC
>NW_017698829.1:0-2604 GCF_001879085.1 Nicotiana attenuata | reverse complement strand
TTTCCACCCTTATTACCTCGGCCACCCTTATTACCTCGGCCACACTTATCACCACAACCCACACCTTATTACTTCGTGTTGCGGCGCGCAACCCGAGCCCACCGTACAATTTCAGTTCACAAACAATCACAACAACAACAATGAACAATTCACAAAGATCACAACAACATTTCTTAAGAAGTAACAACAATAATTTACAAGTATCTCCATAGCCATCAACACTATTTCCGTCAAATTCAACAACTCACATGTGTTTTGCGTCACAACAACAATTGTCCGCAATAAGCCATAGATGTTACTATCACAGTTATTTCAGTAGCATCACTTACAATTTCCTTCCATCATTTGTTTCTCAGCTAATACCACATATCATAATCACAATCATACCAATCACATGAATTTCACAAGTAACCCACGTAGATGTCACATACCAAACATGCGGACACCAAACAAGGCGATTTTACAAGGTCAAGGTTAGCCATACATACCTGGAGCTGAATTCCTTTTTAATTTCTACTTCCAATTCACCAAATAATTTAGCAACGTCAATATAGTGCACAAATTAATACACATAACTTAGAATTCAAGGTTCAAAATCACTACCCGAACATATTTAGGTTATTAACCCCTTCTTTGCACAAGTCTTTGCTCCCACCCAATTACTCCTACTAGATTTTAGGTTTTAATAGACATGCATGCACAATTTCAACCATAACTTTCAAGAATTAATGCATGAGACCCCCCCCCCCCTAGTTTAAACCTGAAAATCAAGGAAAATGGTTAGGGATTTTACCTGTAAGGATGAGGATGAGGACAATTACTTTGAATTTTCCCGGCCCGGATAGTTTTGAAGAACCAAATTGATGGAAATTGCTTTCTCTCTCAAGAACCCTCTCTTCCTCTCTCTTATTTTTGTTCAGAAGAATGTTAAAAATGAGGGGTTGGGGTGTTTTATTACAAAGGGGTCGGGTTTTAAAATTTAGAAAAATAGAAGCCCGAGCAAGATCTGCGGTCGCATTCTGCGATCGCAGAATCGAAATGCGGTCCGCAGACCGGACCGCAGAAATGCCCCCAAAACTCTGAAGGGTCTGTTTGGGTCTGCGACAGGAATGCGGTCCGCATTCCTGTTATGCGGTCGCATTTTGCACCGCAGAACTGACCTCCACAAATCCTTGAGGAATTTATGCGACGATTATGCGGTCCGCATATTGGTTATGCGATCGCTTAATGGACCGCATCTACAACATCAATTTTGACAATTCTTCTGTTTCACTCTGCGGCAGAAATGCGGTCCGCATAACTGATCTGCGACCGCATTCTGGACCGCATAATGGCAATTTTCTGGAAAATTTTGACTCTTGGTTTTTAAGTGCAAAATCAGTAAAATATTACATATTCTCAACACATATACGGAAATTTTGACTCGACGAAGTGTTATGCCTTGAGTACAAATTTCACGGGGCCTTACATCATCCCCCACATAAAATCATTCGTCCTCGAATGAGGGCTTTTGAAAATCAGTTGGTTTGAAAAACGTGATATGCAAGTTTCCAAATTTTCCACTAACTCCCATATTTTAGAAATATTTTGCCAGAGTTTCCTCTGTAATTTGGACCTATCTACCTGTCAGAGAGCCCCCAAAACACATTTTATGCACCATTACACAGTTCCTATTATCCTTATAGCTGGTACACAATTTATCGCCCCTCTACTTACACATATCCAATCATTTGACACACTTTTGCACATAGTTTGATTACTCCAATAGTTTAACCATTTTGATTCACTACACACTTGCAAATCACTTATTACCAATCTATACCACCACAGGCCAATTACTTATCACAAGAGTTCTTACAAAATTTCACCGAGAAAGGTTGGCATATGATTCAAACAAGCACAACACATATAATTTTGGCACAACTTGAAGAATTACAATAGTAATGCATCTAGGGGAGAAACGGGGTGCCTTTGCACCAAACGGGACACAACATTAGTTTTCTTAGAGATAAGAGTTCGCACGATCACTACTAGACTTGTTCAAACAGATGGAGATATTTTTCTTTCATTTCATCTTCCGCCTCCCATGTGGCTTCCTCAACTCGATAAGGCACCACAACATTTATATATCAATGACAAGAACCTCAGCATTACAAACATTACTTTATCACGATGATACCTGGGCATGGACTGCACATTTTTAAATCATATCACCTAGAAGGTACCTTCCAAATCAAAACCAACTGCTATGCAATCAAGAGAAAATATTTTATTTCCACAGCACTCTGGGCCTTCAATGGCCTCTTAAATCTACAGACTTCGCCAGAACACATTCATCGGAGCAATTTCGACCCCTAAACTTACTTAACAAGGATAACAAGTAGATATTTCGCATAAGCTAACTATCCACTAACTTCACCTTCAATAATTTTCACCGGAATGATACACAATTGATATCCACCTACTTTCTTAGACATAGACATGTGAATCCACAAAATATATGGCGAACAACTATGGGGACACTTCATACTCCTAGTGCGGCCTAATGTGGAATACACTTATGCAACCTTTATTATCAACTCACATAACATCTTCAGGGGAAAA
>NW_017698828.1:0-2604 GCF_001879085.1 Nicotiana attenuata | reverse complement strand
AGACAGCTTGAAGATATAGTTGATGCCTCGGCTGGTGGGACATTCTTGAGCAAGACTTGGAGAGAAGGTCAGAATTTGCTCGACAAGATGGCGCAGAATTCGGGTTGGACTTCTAGAAATGCACCTATCACTCCAGTGGTGCACTCAGTGCCTCTTGATCCTTCCAATACAATGGCTGAAAACATGGCGACTCTTTTGACGCAAATGAGCATTCTCACCAAAAAGGTGGAGGAATCAGGGCAGAAGCAACAGGTTCACATAGTAGAAACTACCAACGGAGGCTTGTGCACCTCTTGCATTAGCCAGCCAATTGGTAATCCATGGAATGCAGAGCATGATCATCATCACCAACACCCTGAAGATATGAACTATGTGGCTAACTATGGGGGTCAGAGGCAAGGTAATCAGAACTGGGGTCAGCAGACTCAGGAGCAGTACAGGCCACCGCAGCCACAGTATAATGCTGGAAATGTGGGAGGCATGAGACCCCCCAACAACATGGCACCGTATCCTAGACCTCAAGGGTACAACAATCAGCAGCAAGGGTACCACCCACCTCAGCAGCAGCAGGGTGGAAGACAGGAAGATGGGTTTGCAAGGCTAGAAGCAATGATGCAGCAGGTTATTGGGTCCAATGCTAAAATAAATGAAAGGGTGGATGCACATGATGCAGCTATCAAGAATATTGAGGTACAAGTGGGCCAGATTTCAATGTCACTTAACAATCGTCCTCAAGGGACACTACCTGCAGATACCCAAATCAATCCAAAAGATCAAGGCCCAAAGCAGCTGATGGCGGTGAGTCTACGAAATGGCAGGGATCTAGATGTTGAGCAAGAGAGAGCTCAAGAAAACATACAGGCTGAGACACTAATTCCAGTACCCATTGAACTGGATGACTCTACGAGATTGACAGAAATAACAGTTCAGCTTGCTCCTGAAGAAAAGAATATGCAACAAGAGACTGAGACAGTAATTGAACCAGTCAGTGAGACAGCAGCAGAACCAATAGTTGAGACAGTAGCGGAGAAGGAGAGATCCCAAGTGATTGGGAAGAAAAGACATCCTGCACCATTCCCGCAAAGGTTGGCCAAGCATCAGAAGGAGGAGCAGTACAAAAAGTTTCTAGAAATGCTCAAACAAATTCAGATAAACATTCCACTGATTGAAGCTCTAAAAGAGATGCCAGGATATGCTAAAATGATGAAGGACTTGATGTCTCGGAAGTTTGACTTTCAAGACTTGTCAACTGTGACTCTCACTCAGACATGTAGCGCAGTGGTATCTAGACCCGTTGCTGAAAAGCTATCTGATCCGGGTAGTTTTACAATTCCATGCACCATTGGGAACTACGCATTTGCCAAGGCTCTTTGTGATTTAGGGGCCAGCATCAATCTCATGCCCCTGGTCATTTATAAGAGGTTAGGCATTGGCAGAGCTCGACCTACTTCTATGTTATTGCAGCTGGCTGACAGGACTGTTAAGCGTCCATTTGGGATTCTTGATGATGTGCTTATTCAGGTGGGGAAATTCGTGTTCCCTGCAGATTTTGTAATCTTGGATTGCAAAGTGGATGAAGAAATTCCCATAATTCTAGGACGACCTTTCTTGGCCACGGGAAGAGCTTTAATTGATTGTGAGACCGGGGAGCTTAAGATGAGGCTCAATGATGAGGAGATTATATTCAATGTGCAGAAATCGATGAGGCGACCAAGTGAATTTGCAAATTGTTCACTTGTTGATGCAGTAGATGTAATTGTAGAGGCTGATGACGAGGCTTTGACAATCGAGGACCCCCTTGCTGCATGCTTGACAAACTTGAATGAAGTGAATTGTGAGGATTTGGGGGAATGGGTGTTGGCACTAGAAGGTAAAGGGTTCGAGGAGAGAAATCTGGAGTTTGAGCCCTTGCACTTAGAAAAGAGAGAGACCCCTCCAGCTAAACCATCAATCGAAGAACCCCCTAAGCTGGAATTAAAGCCTTCGCCATCCCATCTCAGGTATGAATTTTTGGGCCCTGACTCCACATTACCTGTTATTATCTCATCTGGTTTGTTAGATGTGCAGGTTCAACAGCTTTTACAGGTACTAAGGGAGTGCAAAACTGCCATTGGGTGGACCATGGCAGATATCAAGGGGATCAGCCCCGCCTACTGCATGCACAAAATTCTGCTAGAAGAGGGGCACAAACCTTCCAGGGAACATCAGAGACGGCTAAATCCAAACATGAAGGAAGTGGTGAAGAAAGAAGTGATAAAATGGTTGGATGCAGGAATCATTTTTCCAATTTCTGACAGTAGCTGGGTTAGCCCAATTCAATGTGTGCCTAAAAAGGGTGGCATGACGGTGGTAAAGGTCTAGCTTATTTGGTCCCAGAGGACCTTCCTCAGGTTGAATGTTCTCGTTGATCAAATCTTCCAGCTCGCGTAGGCTCATTAGTAAGAACGCCTTCTCCAGATGTCTTTCTTCGTTTCTTTCAGCGTTCTGGCAGTCGTTGACTCTTTTCCTCACTTTTCCTTCCAATTCTAACAGGCTGTATTCCAGATAATCTAGCTTTTCTCTAGCCTTGACGGCTCTTTCTTTCCATTCATTGATTTGGTCATT
>NW_017698827.1:0-2604 GCF_001879085.1 Nicotiana attenuata | reverse complement strand
ATGTATAAAGCAGTATTATTTGTAAGGGTATCTACATAATTACTACATTTATACTACAATTAAACTACAATCTATGTGGAAAAAAATGTTGACTACAAAATTTTCTCTTCATCTACAATTTGTCGTTGCTGAGGTATTGTTCAATATTTTGTCGCTTTTTTGATTTTTTGGATTAAGAAAAAAAGACGAAGAACAGAGTATCGCCAGAATTAATTTCTACAATTTGACTTGAATTTGTTGAATATTTTGTCGCTTTTTTGATCAGTGGATTGAGGAAAAAAGTCGACGAACTAAGCTTTTGCAGAACTGATTTCTACAATATGATTCGAATTTGTTGACGATTTTGTCTTTTTTTGATTTGTGGCTTAAGGAAAAATATCGAAGAACAGTGTTTTTGCAGAAAAGAGTCTATGTAATTTGATTTTAAATTGAAGATAAAGGATTTCCGTTTCAAATTTGATCTGAAGGTCGCTAAATCAATTAGAATATTCTATTCCTTATTTGTAGCGCGCCTAATTAGGAAGATTCAACTACTAATAATTAGTATTTAATGAATGGTATAATAATTGTAGAAAAAGTGTGATCATGGCGGGTAAATTAGAAACTATGCACATATTTGGTAATAAAGTTTCATATATAGTATAGGAAGGGAAAAATCCCTAAAATAAAAGAGTTAATTTGTAAGAGGCCCAAACTTAGCTAAGAAACAAGCTGAAGTTTGCCCTTTGGAATCCTTCAAAGAAAGCAAATGAGTTCATTTCTGGGAACTAAGCAGAATAATTGTATAATAAGGTTTGCAAATCCCACATCGATAGAAACTGGAAAACAAAGAGTTGAGAGCCATTATAGAAGAAGAGGCCCAAGCACTAAGTAAAGCATACCTTTCTCGGCCTTTTGGCTAAGATCAAGTGTAGTATCTGTTCTTATCAGTTTAATATCTGATATGTGAGCCATCGGCTCACACGATATTAACTCAATTTTTTAAGGGGAAAGGTCCATCAAGGTAGCTTGCTATCTGGACCTTTGCGCGTCGCCCTGGTCTTGCACTATTGCTTGGGCCCGGCGCATCCCACCAAAACAAGTCTGAATGTTTTATGCTTGTTGGGCATATGTTCAATTTATCAAAATCAGCCAAATCACATGTTTACCCTGGAATCCGGATAACAATTGAATTTATATGGGGTTTTAAGGATCCGTGAACTAAAAGATACAAAAGGTTTAGGTTGAGGAAAATAAAGATAAAAACTCAACAACTGCTGTTAAAGTAAATAATCGCAGAATATAATATTGCTTAGAACAATTGTGCTTGATAGCGTACAAGAATTTAGAGAGATGGTACTGTAGTGTAATGGTTTTTTTTTGGTCCCCTCTTTATGGGGTCTTCTCCCCTTTTATACATTCTGATTAAGGGTAAAAATAAGGTAGGTAAATTAATTACATCGTGGATCCCTGTAATTACGCCTTAATGGCCTGAAGTGGTTGAGAAAATCACGTTTGGGCGAGATATCCGGCGACGCTTGGTTATCCGTTACGAGTCCGGCTTCCGACCTTGTGTGTTTCTCCATCCGGTGGTGACTCATATCGAGCTCTGCAACGGTCTCGAAATGACTCGACCTCGGTTGTAGACGTGGCCGTCGTTCTACCTTGCATCCAGGTCGGGTTCGATGGCCCCGACTTGCCCCGGACCGGACCCAACCCGGTCGGGCTCAAGCAAAAAAGGGTATCACCCAATACAGATAGTCCCCTCGTTTATTAGAGAGTAATGATAATAAACGATATGATCGGTGACGTGATGCCCGTGACGTATGGCCATACGCCAGGTGAAAAAGCCATCGAGTGCTCTGACCACGCCTGCTGCAGGCATTTAATGCTTCTCTTAATTATCTGTCGCTTCGTGTCTGTGACTTCGCGATTCGTGCCACCGCCTCATGAGAAAAGTATAAACGACCCTTCCAGGTTCAACATTTCTTATCTTTCTCAAATTTTGCGTTGGTTGTATTTTCTTTTCATCTCTTCGTAAAGCTTTAAGAAATGGCGAAAACTTCACAAAGTGTTCCTTCTAGACCAAGCTCGGCCGCGAGCCCCGCTAGATCTGATGAACCTGCACCAGAACCCCCATTGAAAGCTTTCACACCGACTGGTTGCTCGGTATCTGCCGACTTCCAGGTTGAAAACCCATCATCGGTCCCGGGCCGCGGCGAACCGGCATCGGAGTATATTAGTCTAATCACTCCCGGTTGCCTAGACCGGGTGAGGGCTGAATGTAGATGGGAAGGGAAAGACCTGGTCGCCCCTTCCCGTGACGAGTCGATTATGACTCACGTTGAAGGATATCTCAGTGTATATACATATCCCTTCACCTTAGGCCCCTTAGAACCCATCATAGTGGAGTTCTGCCGGCGGTACGAGGTGACCTTAGGTCAGATCCACCCCTCGATGTGGCGGATCGTATACCTCTTTCGGTTTTTTGTTGAGAGAGTCGAGGGCGATTTTCCCTTTACCCTCGACCATCTTCTTCGACTATACAGCCCTCGAATATTTCGAGGGGGATTAATAAAACTGGCCCGCCGGGCTAGCAAACCCCCATTCTCCAGCATCGATGAA
>NW_017698826.1:0-2604 GCF_001879085.1 Nicotiana attenuata | reverse complement strand
TTGCTTTCTGGCACAACAAATTCAAGAATATAGGCACTCTCATCCTCACCTTTTGACTCCTCCATAGGCTCAGATGGCTTGATTAGTATCTCACTATCTAAACACAACGTGGAAAAATGATTGGAATGAGGTCTAATGCGCTCTAACTCATGAATTTTACTACTATTTGCATCCCCATATTTACACACACTCAAGTCTCCCAAAGTAATGTTATCTACTCCCTCACATGACTCTAGAGCACTCTTCTCAATATTGGCATCCTCAAGAAAAACATGGTCTAGTGATTGGTATTCTCGTATTAGCTCCTCAATTTGGTCTAGAAGATTTTTTTCAGCTTCACACAACTCATTATTAAATTGTTGGGCGCTACACGCATCAACCTTTGCACTCAAATCTGCATCTAAGTTATGTAAATCCAAGCAAAAATTATCAATTTGATGTGCAAGTTCATCTCTCTCCTTAGACCAATCATTTACCAACGTTGTTAGAAGACAACATCGTTCCTCATATTCCCTTAATCATGAATATTCTTCCCAATACCAACCCTTACTCCCATGTTCAAATTCAGACCTCCCGGAGTTCAGGCCATAACAAGCCCAAAAAGACGGGCCATAAAAGTCTTCTGTCAACCAAGCGTCTTCATCAATAACCTTACCTCCGGATATTTCATCTCCAAATGTCATGCTGAGAAAACTAGAAACACGCTAAGAGAAAAATCAAATAGTTATAAAAATAAAAATTTATTACAAAAAGAGAAGAAAAAAAATAAAACTTGTAAAGATAAAAGTAAAAGTCTAATATAGAAAAATAGTTAATTTCTAAGTCCCCGGCAACGGCGCCAAAAACTTGTTGCGGCCAAATGCACACACGCAAGTGCACGTGATCGTCAAGTAATAAAGTAGTGAGTAGAGTATCGTTCCCACGAGGACTTGTGATTAACTATTAACTAAATTAGACTATCCTAATTATCTATACAAGAATTAAACCTAGAAGTATTTAATTCTAAACTAATTAAAATAAATAAAAACAAATAATGAACTTTTAACAGAGAGAAAGAGCAGATTTTTATGATATCAATGTAATGAAAACGATCTAGGGTTATGGGCTATCTAACATTCCTATTGTATTCTTCAATTGAATTGACTAACTAATTTATCTAGTTTATTGGTTGACAGGGTTAATATTGCTCATAAGAATGTGTCGAGTTCTTACTCGCCTATTCAAGCTAACCTAACGCCTATCTATGGAGTTAGAATCAACAAGAACGCATTTATAATTCCTGTATTTCAACCAAGCAAGGCAATTAGGTATATGTCTATCCTAATTGCAAATCCGTTCCCCAAGGCCCAGGTTCAAGAACTTGCTCTACTCAATCCTATATGCAATCTAGAATACCCACTTTTGAGTTCAACTCTAGATTCGTAGATAGTATTCAATTGGTGATCAAGCAATCAAATAATTAAGTGCAAGATTGAACAAATAAACCAATACGATAAATCAAGAAATCAAAATCAATATCCGAATAACAATAGTTATGAAAGAACCACAACCCTAGAATGTGAAGTTTAACTCCACATAGACATGGTAGCCAAAACAACAAATCATACAAAGAAACATAAAAAGACTAAGTTGGTGGAAGAAAAGATGAAACCCGGCCTCCACGGCGGCTCTGTGCTCTTCCTTGGTCAAAAATTGCTCTCAAAAACGTTCTCCTATGTATATATACCAAGTAGGGTTGGGCCCAAACAATTATACCTTCTCCAATGTGAAAAATGACACTTTTTCCGGGCTTAACTAGCGCGGCCGCGCACCTGGACGCGGATCTGGCCGCGCTAGTTGGCTGACTTTATGTTTCTGGGCGCGCTAAAACTAGCGCGGCCGCGCATCTGGGAATTTTTCACCCTGTTCCGTTCCGAATTTGGAAAAACGTAAAACATGAAAGTTGTAGCCCTTTGAGTTAGCTTTCCAACCAAATCACTTGAATTCATTCCATAACATCTATATAGCTCGGAATCACTCCTACAAGGCATAAAACATACAATTAGTACAAAACACTAGCGATTAAAGCGCAAACTCAACTAAAGTGCAGTAAATTAGAGTGTAATAATCGACTAAAATACGTAACTATAGCCTATCATCAATATATGTCTTGGTTCTTTGTTAAATATAATTATTCCTAACCCAAAATGATGTTATATAAAACTGAAACCTTTTATGTAAAACAAAAAGTTAACCTCATTGACTTCAAAAGAAAATACGTAAAAGAATTTGTTATTGCCCTTTAGAATAGAACAGTAAGAGGGGAGTTTATGGTTTCACTTGTGCAGAAAATTGGTCAATGTTTGAGTTATAATGAAGTTTTGATAGAAGTTAGCGAAACTTACTCAAATGTCCCAAATAAGTTCTAACTTACCAACCTCTTATAGACTTATTAAAACTAGCCAAACACATATAATAATTGAAAACCCAAATAAATAAGGTTCTTTCTCTCCAAGAATCACACACAAAAATCTCATTCTATATTTTTAAGCGTGATTAGCAATATTAGATGCAAGACGGAAAGGGAATTTCATGAATGAGTAGCAAATAAGGTAATATATATAT
>NW_017698825.1:0-2605 GCF_001879085.1 Nicotiana attenuata | reverse complement strand
CCGCTGGCCTGCCAAGAATATAGGACTGCCACCATCTACGGGCCCTGCCCTCCAGTTGGAAAGTAGTGAAGTCAACACCATGCGACTCCAATATCCTCATGTTGTGCAGTCTGACCGTGCACCGGTTAATGAAGTCCTGAGCATCCTTATGACGCTCACCCCCGAAGACTGGAGGGTGAAGCCTGGTCCATCTGTCTAACAGCTTCTGTGGGTCACCATTCATAGCTGGCCTGGGCTGGGGTGTCGCTGCAGCAACTGGCTGAACCCCATCTGCGGGTAGTGCACCCGGAATCTGATATATTGCAGCTGCATGGCCTGGTGCCTAAGCAGTAGGGGTCTGGGCTCCCCCTCTTGCCTGAGAAGTAGCTGGGTCTGCTGGAAATAAACAAACATGCGTCATAGTGTCCATGAACCGTAGCATGCGGCCCATGACCTCCTGAAATCCCGGTGCTATCATGAAATCCGCCGGGGTAGGCTCAGCTGCGGGCACCTCGCCCTGCTCCTCAATAATAGGATCTGTCGGTGGTGCATCTGGAACGGCTCTGGGACGCCCTCGACCCCTACCACGGACCGGTGCCCTCCCCCGGCCTCTACCTCGGCCTTTAGCAACGGGAGGAGCAGCTCCTCCCGGGTCCAGAACGTCGGCGGTACGAGTCCTCACCATCTGTGAGAGAATAGAAGAGGGAAATTTAGTACTTTCAGCACTGCACGACGGGAAATGAATAAAGAGTAGTCTTTCCTAATACCCTATAGCCTCTCGAAGATAAATACAGACGTCTCCACACCGATCAACAAGACTCTATCAGGTTTGCCCGTAACTCGTGAGACCTACGTGAACCTAGTGCTCTGATACCATGTTGTCACGACCCATTTTCCATAATAGGTCATGATGGCGCCCGACACCATTGTCAGGCCAGCCAACGCGTAAGTGTATCCTCATTTTACTTTTACCAAAAACTAATTATAACAGATTTTCAAAGTTAAGTTAAGGCTAAGAGTGGTAAATAAGGTATCAAAATAGTTATACAACACAAAAATAAATGTCTACTAACGTGTGTGTGCCAGAACCCGGTGTCACAAACTACGGGCAGCTAGTAGAATATACAACCAAAAGAATACTACACTACCCTATTGTCTGGATTAGAATAGACAGAAATAACAGTACAAAGAGAGACTTCTTCGGCTGCGGATTGACATGGAAGGAAAGCAGCTCACCGTAGAAGTCCCAAGCCTGCTCACAACTGCGCACCAGAGAAATAACCGGATCCACCTGACCCTGTACATTTAAGTACAGAAGCGTAGCATGAGCACATAAATAATATGTACCCAGTGAGTATCCCGCCTAACCTAGAAGGAGTAGAGACGAGAGGTCGACTTGACACTCACTAGGGCCAAATAATATCATAAGTTTAAGATAACAATAAAAATCTATAACAGGCAACAGTTTACAACTAGGCATATAAATCATATTCTTGCTGAGATTCCAACTAATCATTTACTTTATATATTCACAATTATCAGTTCCTTTCGAGTCATGAAAGTATAATTCTAATAGTTAACAAACTCAGGCAAAGCTATAAAAGCATGCGCAAATATGCCGAGGCGACGGCCCGATCCTACAGAAATAAACTGTGCACTTGCCGAGGGTCGACGGCGCGCCTACAGATGCATCTATTCATACCGAGGCGATCGGCCCGATCCACAAATAAGTAGGAATATCAACTATACACACAAGGCACATCAATAGTCATAATTGCCAGGCAAGACTTCAACATTTATACAAGTACGTTCTTATTCCCTTTTTAAAATCCTTAGCATATCCTAGGTGCTCATAGTAACAAGATATTAAATAAAGTCATATGAAAGAAGCATGATGTGGTTCCTAAGCTACCCGGACCATTGACATAGTAGTAGCTACACACGGATTCTCGTCACCTAGCGCGTGCGTAGCCCCTGCATTTAGCGCAATTATCCAATTATTAATCGTATGGGGACAGTTCCCCCTCACAAAGTTAGAAAGGAGACTCACCTCGCTCCAAAGCGCGCTCCCGAATATCAAGAACAAGCCCAAGCTCTTAATTCGAAGACGAACGATCGCAAACTAGTTAAAATAGGTAAGAACTAGTCAATAAAGGCTCAAAAGGCCGAATTCTAACCATTTAAGTAATTTCCCAACCCTTCCCACAAGTTTCCTAAATTCCGACCTCGGGCCCACGCGCCCGGATTCCGAGATTTTTCGAAGGAAATTGTTCTCTATGCCCTAAGGATCGATAATATATGATTTCTAGTTCATTATATAGTAAATTACATGATTAAATCTTAGTTTTATCAAAACCGTAGGTCTAGCTCTAACCCTTGTTTTTTACTTAATTTCTAGTGTTTAATCTATCTAATGTTCATGTATTTAAGCTAAGGGAGAGTGGAAATTACTTACCTTGTGATGACATGTGGAAACCCTCTCTTTGGAAGCCCCAATTTCGCCCAAGTGTGGAGAAGAATGTGAAATAAATGCACTTAATTTCGCATTAAAAGAGTTCACTGCCACAGTGATTTCCGTTTCTGCGGTTTGGGACCGCATCTGCGGTCCCGCGACCTGCGTAAATAA
>NW_017698824.1:0-2605 GCF_001879085.1 Nicotiana attenuata | reverse complement strand
GGGGCGTTGAGGCCCCTGCTGATGATGTTGCTGCTGATCTGCCGGGTGGCCTACATAAGACGCACATGCCGTCATACAACCTTGGGATGGATCTCACTCTAGGGACATCGCAGGTGACCCCATCAGGTCAATTATTGATCACCGGCACGGACCTTTCTAGAGTAGATTGGGATACATACTTTCCAGGCCCGTCTACTATTGCTGAGGAGTGGCCGACCCGAGATTTACATAGTGGGCGCCGGCTGAGTTATGGTTCATCATCACAGGCGCAAGTATGGTTTTCTTAGTATTGTATTAGAATTTGTCTTTATTTTCCATAACTTTATTAATTTCCTTTTTAAGCCTGAACGCGATGCCGACATGACTGCGACAGATGATTACATTCAGGAGCCCGACGAGATCGGGGTAAGACAATTTAAATTGTTGTGACTTATTATATACTTTGCTATACTGAGCTTTCTATTCTTATGTAGGTTTCTACTGGACTGACGGGCCCTTCTACCGATCCTGTCAGCACCACTGATGATCATGCTGCGGCGCATCCGGCTATAAGGAGGCAACTTGATGATGACGATCCCGATAGCGTACCCAGGCGGGATGCGATGCGCCTCAGGCCAGCGGCTGCGTTGAAGCACACTGGATGCGGGACACATTGATTTTCCTTCCCTTTTTTTTTGTATTTGATGTAAATAATATTTGTGTATATATATTAACAACAATTTTTATATAATATGCGCATTACTGTTTTATTTCTCCGTTCATTAGTTAGTTTCGTACTACAACACAAACACAAGTATTAAAACTTAACTTCCATTACAATTAATGAAAATAAAGTTCAGTACAACTAATTAATTAAACATAGAAACTTAACACAAAAACAAACATAGCAACTTAACATAATTAAAATTCAGTACAACTAATAAAAATACACGACACGGAAAACATAAAGATAAAGTAATACACTAAACACATACATGTCAATGTTTAGTCCCTGCCGCCCATTATTTTCTGCTCCAACCTCTTAAATTGTTCTTCCAGCTTATTTTTTTCTTCTTCTACCTCTTTCAGTTTCGCTTTCAACTCCACAACCTCTCTTTTATGTTCTCTTTCACGTTCCCACTGTTGTGAACACACATTATGAAGATGCTGCAAATATTCTTTGTAGTATTCCTGATAACATGGTTCATCAACCCATACCTCAAAATCGCAAATAGGTTCGTCGGAAACCTTATAAAACTTGTTCATACAGTGCCAGTAGCGCGGTCCAACTTCACCATTATCCCAACATCTTTGCATCATGCATTTTTTTTCTACACTCGCACCTTGGTACATAAAGAGGCTGAGCCATTTGTGCGTTAAAAAAACCTTGCTTTTCTTGACATATTTGCTATTACTTATTGCTGAGCGCAAAAAATAACTAGAATGAGCCCGTTATTTATAGGCAAGACAACACACATAGCGTATTATTTAACCGCGCTATATCAACACCTAACGTAGTATTTAAACGCGCTATGCTTTGCGTGTTAAAGGTTCTGACGGGTACGAAACAACTTTATGTCAGTTGGGCAGCTTTTTCAGTTCGACAAGACAACACAAATAACGTACTATTTAACCGCGCTATATACACACATAATGTAGTATTTAACCGCGCTATGCTTTGCGTGTTAAAGGTTCTGACGGGTACAAAACAACTTTATGTCAGTTGGGCAGCTTTTTCAGTTCGACAAGACAATACACATATATAAAATAACAAACATAATTAACATTAAATTAATCAGCTTTATGAAATTTCAATGTTGTTTCCAGTTCTTCCGAATATATAATTTTTTTTTAATTATCATTAAAAAACTGAAATGGAAAAGTTCAACTCATAATTAACGAACATAATTTTATTTTATAAATCTTGCAACATAAACAAAACAACTAAATATTACAACATAAACTCATTGATAGTTAGGCATAATAGAAGAACGCCCACCACGAGCTTGATTACTATTGCCACCCAAACCAGCCGAAGGATATTTTCGACGGTCGTGTCCTGTTTGCGAGCATATACCACATCTGCGCGCATAAACAGTATCACTAACATCCATTTGGTTCCGTATACGCGTTCTCTTCTGCACCTGTATTCGACGCAATAGGACTTGTTACACACCATTTTAAATGGTTCAGGCGGCCAATAATGCTCAGCACCCACTGGCTGCAACTGCCCACTATATGTGTTTAGGTACTTTGTAACACTATATTGTTGATCAACATAGTTGGTTACACCTAAACCAACTTGTTGAAAGCACTTGATGGCATGTGAGCAAGGCATGTGGTAGATGGACCATTTCCCACAAGAGCATAACCTTGTAGATTCATTTACAGTATGTACATTATTCCCCCAATTTTGATGGATAGCGGTGCGAACTTCAAAAACATTTCTTTCGTTATCATACTGCAAAAATGAATGCCAATGTGCTCGCCGTCTGTATTTCTCAAATCTCTTCATCGGCACTGGCATAAACTCAACACCCCTTTCCATCAATGACGTTGCAGCTGCAGACCTTTCAACAAACCTCTCCACCATCTGCTTGAACGACATCCGCACCATGGCTGTGAC
>NW_017698823.1:0-2605 GCF_001879085.1 Nicotiana attenuata | reverse complement strand
GGCATCATCATTGGCATCCATGTTAAGAAGCACGGCTTCAAGAGGGTCTTCAACATTGATCAAGGCACTTGTGTCATCCACTATCACCGCCGTGACAATGTCCACAAATGAACACACCTCCGTACTATTGGGTTGCCTTATTGACTTGCACACATGAAATACCACCTTCTCATCTCCCACACGGAATGTTAACTCCCCTGCTTCCACATCAACCAATGCCTTCCGCGTAGCTAGGAAAGGTCTTCCAAGAATGATAGGCACTTCGAAATCCACTTCGCAATCCAATATGACAAAGTCGGCCTGCAATATGAATTTGTCCACCCGGAAAAGCACATCATCGATTATACCTAGAGGCCTCTTCATCGACCGGTCCGCCATTTGAAGTCTCATGGAGGTTGGCCTAGGTTGCCCAATTCCCAAAGTCTTGAAGACTGAGTACGGCATCAGATTAATGCTAGCCCCCAAGTCACATAGGGCCTTAGCAAAGTCCGCACTTCCGATAGTGCAAGGAATAGTGAAAGCACCAGGGTCCTCAAGTTTCGGGGCCATAGAATGCACAATCGCACTAACTTGGTGCGTCATCTTTATTGTTTCACACTCTATAGAACGCTTCTTGGTGACTAAATCCTTCATAAATTTTGCATACCCAGGCATTTGTTCAAGTGCATCCACTAAAAAGACATTGACTGTGAGGCTCTTCATCATGTCTATGAATTTCTTGAACTGATTGTCGCTCTTTTGCTTTTCTAACCGCTGCGGATATGGTGGAGGTGGTCTAGGCAAGGGTGCCTTTGCCTTGGGCACCGCCGGCTCGGGTATATCAATGATGTGTTCCCTAGACGGGTTCACGGTCTCTTGAGTCTCTACCCCGGCCTCATCATCAATATCGATCCGCACATCATTTGTCACTATTGGTTCAACCACATTGTCAACATTCAAAGGTGCTTCATCATCATGCAACTCAACTTCATCATTCACAACTTGATTCTCAACCGAGGCATGCACATCACCGCCTCTTCCACTCCTAGTTGTAACCGCCATCACATGACTGTTACCCCCCTTCGGGTTCACTACCGTATCACTTGGTAGCGCACCTTTTGAGCGGGTATTTAAAGCTTGAGAGATTTGTCCTATTTGCACCTCTAGGTTCCGGATAGATGTGTTATGCGAAGCCAATTGTGCATCGGAATCTTGGTTCTTTTTCATCATCTGCTCGAACATCATTTCTATCCGTCCCATATCACTTCCAGAAGAACTAGGCCCTTGTGACTGAAAGGGGGGTGGATTGTTTGGTTGTTGGATCATGGGGGGCCTTTGAAAGCCTTGCCCCCTACCACCATTATTCCATCCTCCTTGATTGCTATTGTTGTTGTTCCAATTGTTGTTGTTACCATTCTAATTGCCTTGGTTATTGCCTTGATTACCCCATTTGTTGTTTTGATTGCCATTGTTCCAATTGTTGCCACCCTGTTGTTGATTATTGTTGTTCCAATTGCCGCCTCCTTGTTGATTGCCCCAATTGCCTTGGGGGCGCCGTTGTTGATTTCCTTAATTTCCTTGGTAGTTATTGACATATTGGCACTCCTCACTTTGATCATCAAAACACTCATTTGAATATCCACCACCATCGTTTTGTTGTCAAATTGGTCACCGCTACCTTGAGGTTGTTGTTGCCCTCTTTGCCTCCTTTTTAGCATAGAAACATTCTCCATTGCATTGACCTGGCGCGGGTTTTGTACTTGTTGCAATTGCGCCTTCGCCAACTGATTCATTGTTGTTGTAAGTTCGGCAATAGCTTGGCTGTGATCACTCAACTCTTTATGCAAATGGATGACCGTAGGGTCACCTTGGGGTACATTCGCTCGGCTTTGCCATGCTGAAGAGGTGTCCGCCATTTCATCAAGTACATCACATGCCTCTTGGTAAGAAAGTTTCATAAAGTTCCCACCGGCCAATTGGTTCACAATGCATTGATTTGTAGTGTTGATGCCCCTATAGAAAGTCTGTTGGATCATCGCCTCAGTCATGTCGTTGTTAGGGCATTCCTTCACCATTGTTCTATATCGCTCCCAGATCTCATGCAAGGGTTCGGTTGGCATTTTCTTAAAGGCTAGAATCTCATCCCGAAGAGCCGCCATATGACTTGGAGAAAAGAACTTGGCAATAAATTTGTCCGCCAATTCATCCCATGTGGTGATAGAATGATTTGGTAACTTTCCTAACCAGTCCAACGCTTTGCCCCGAAGAGAAAACGGGAAAAGCCTCAATCTCAACGCATCCTCTGACACGTTTGTTTGTTTGCTGCCCCAGTAACTATCTACGAACCCCTTCAAGTGCTTGTATGCATTTTGGTCGGAGGCGCCCGTAATATATCCCCTTTGCTCGAGCAAGGTCAACATGACATTTGTGATTTGAAAGTTCCCCGCCCGGATTTGTGGAGGAACGATGGCACTTGCGTACCCTTGATTAGGAAGAACTCTTGGGACCGCTCTTGGTGGTGGCGGAGGAGGGTCTGGAATAGGATTGTTGTCATGCACATAAGCATTGGCATTTCGACCTCTCCGTGGTACTTGAGGTACCAGAAGCTCATCTTGCTCAACATCTT
>NW_017698822.1:0-2605 GCF_001879085.1 Nicotiana attenuata | reverse complement strand
TTTTCGTTTCTGCACCACCCACCCCTACCTGTCAAACACCACCCCCAACCCCACTCGCCCGAACTATTTGATCGCCTTTTCAATATAAGATCCTTCGAAAGGATTCCCGCAACTTAAAAAGTTTTTTTTAGTTTTTTTTTGTAATTTCTGCACACCCCCTCCCCCTCCCCGGGCACAAAAAAAAGTTTTTTTTTAAACTTTTTTTTTGTTATTTCAAATTTTTGTTTTTTTGTTTTTCTGCACCCCCAATCTACCCACCCCTACCTCGGTTTTTTTATTTCATCTTTCGATTTACAGGTTCGAAATTTTACAAGTTCTAAAGTTATGAGTTTGGAGGTTTATGTGTTAGGAGGTTTATGGGTTTAGAAATTATAAAGTTTAGGAGTTCGAAATTTCGGTGTTTCGAAAGTTTAGCTGGGACGACCCGGCCGGTCGTCTTAAGATTTAATGCCCCGATCCCTATTAACTGCTTCCCCTAAATTCATTTCTGCTATTTTGGTTTGGCGGGACGTTCGGTGTAGAGTTTCGGAGAGTTTTGGGGCACTTAGTCCCTAAATGAGAGCTTAAGTGTTGAAAAGTGGTCCGTAGTCGGAACAGTGGGAAGACGACCTCGGAATGGAAATTCGATGGTTCCATTAGCTCCGTTAGGTGATTTCGGGGTTGGGAGTGTGTTCGGAATGTATTTTGGAAGAGCGAAGCCCAGTGGCCCCCTAGTCTCCGCAGAAGCGGATTATCCCTCGCAGATGCGCTTCCGCACCTGCGGCCTATTTATCGCAGATGCAGTCCTGGCCATTTAATTGACGACCGCAGAAGTGGCTTGTTTCCGCATAAGCGGGACCGCAGAAGCGGTCCTTTGTCCGCAGAAGCGAAAATACCTGTGCAGATATAGAAATTTCGAGGGTTTGATTTCATAAGTTAGAAAAATCAATTTGAGCTCGGGTAAGGGCGATTTTTCAGAGGGTTTTGAAGAGGAGATTATTGGGTAACGTTTCTTTAATCCCTTATAGTTATATTTCATCATTTTGTAGTTAAATCCATCATTAAAATTCGATTTGGGATCAAAATTGGAAGAATTTGGGGTAAAACTTCATAGGCTAAACCATTGAGTTTTGAGCGGGCATTTGACCTCCGATTTGGAAGATTTTTATATGGTTAGACTCGTGAGAGTACGAGGGTTCTGAAAATGTGAAAATTATTCGATTCCGAGCCGTTGGCCTGAAGGGCATTTTGGTTATTTCATCTAATTTCACGCCGTAGCTTTGAATTAAATAGCAAAACCAGTTGTTTGCGATGTTATTTACAATGTGTAATTGAATTGAATAGATTTGGGCCATTTGGAGTCGGATACTCGTGGCAAGGGCGTGGTTTCTAGTTGATATTGAGCCGATTCGAGGTAAGTGGCTTGCCTAACCTTGTGTGGGGGACCTTTCCCCTTAGGATTTTGTTATTTGGTATTTGAGAGCCTTGTACGCGAGGTGACGAGTGCGTACTTGAGCCAATTGTTGAAAATCCGATTTTTACTTAAGATATTGCGATTGAGTTCCCTTTATATTTGCTTTATTCTACTTGCAATTATAGCCTGTGCTAGATTAGGAAAGCATGTTTAGTTGATTTAACTTGTCTAATTGCTTAAGTTGCCTTAACTGTACTACGTGAAGCATGCTAGGCCAGTACTACCTGTTGTTTGTCTTTTGTACTTCATTTCTGTGAACATTCTGGTTGTGGCTGCGCTTTTATATTGGGACTACGGATGTGGGATTCCGGTAGCTCCCCCGCCCCCTTGTCTGTTTACTTTGGGACTACGGGTTCGATTCCCGGTAGATCCCCCTGTACTTTTACTTTGGGACTGCGGGTTAGATTCCCGATAGATCCCCCTGCACTTTTACTTTGGGACTGCGGTTTAGATTCCCGATAGATCCCCCTGCACATTGATGATTGGACTACAGGATGGTATCCCGGGAGATCCTTCGGATTTATATATATGATGGGCTACGGGACGGTATTCCGAGAGACCCACTGGACAGTTGAAAAGGAAAGGACTACAGGACGGTATCCTGGGAGATCCTCTTGTTATCATTGGTATTGAGCGGTACATATTCCGTGTTTACTCTGTTTCCTTGTGTAGATGTTATCGTCTTACTTGACCTGTCTTATCTCACTGCTGTACTCATTATTTCTGTCAGATTTCCATACTGTTGATTATTATTATATTTTACCTCAGTAGGGCCCTGACCTTCCTCGTCACTACCCAACCGAGGTTAGGCTTGGCACTTACTGAGTACCGCTAAGGTGTACTCATGCCCTTCCTGCGCATGTTTTTCATGTGCAGATCCGGGTACCTCTTCTCAGGCGCACTATCCTTGACACGAGGAGATACACGGAGACTTCGAGGTATATCTGCCGCGTCCGCAGACCAGGAGTCTCTATTCTGTTCCAGCTTTAGTATTTAGTTTATCCCTTTCCTCTCAGTTGTTTAGATATTCAGGAGTTAGAGCAGCGTACTATGTTTCTGTTAGCCTGTGGTTCCCGTGAGTTTCCGGGTTTTGGGATTGAGTTGTAGACTTCCGCATTTTTTTTAAGTTGTATAGGCCGAGCGGCCTTATAT
>NW_017698821.1:0-2606 GCF_001879085.1 Nicotiana attenuata | reverse complement strand
ATGACATAATCTTTGGGGCCACTGCTGATAAGCTAAGTAAGGACTTTGCAAAACTAATGGGGAGTGAGTTTGAAATGAGCATGATGGGTGAACTTAACTTCTTCTTAGGCTTACAGATCAAACAAAGTCCAAATGGAACCATGATTCATCAGAAGAAGTATGCAAAAGAGCTAATCAAAAAGTTTAAAATGGAAGAATCTAAAGAATTAGACACACCCATTGCAACTGCCACTAAATTAGACGTTGATGAACCTGGTTCATCAGTTGATCAAAAGTTGTATAGGGGTATGATTGGTTCACTCTTGTATCTTACTGCTAGCAGACCTGACACTGTTTTCAGTGTAGGGCTTTGTGCTCGCTTTCAGGCTAATCCTAAAGAGTCTCACTTGTCTGCTGTCAAGAGGATACTAAGATATTTGAAAGGCACCACTGATTTGTGTCTTTGGTATCCCAAAGGTAGCAATTTCAATCTAGTAGGATATGTTGATACTGATTATGCAGGTTTTCTAGTGGATAGGAAGAGCACCTCAGGTATGACACACTTCCTTGGTTCATGTCTTGTGTCATGGGCTACTAAAAAGCAAAATTCAGTGGCCTTGTCAACTACTGAAGCTGAATATGTTGATGCTGCTTCTTGTTGTGCTCAATTGCTATGGATCAAACAACAGCTGGTAGATTTTGGTATTGTGCATTCCTATATTCTGTGATAACACTAGTGCTATTAGTATGACAAAGAACCCTGTTCATCACAAGAGGACTAAGCACATAGATGTTAGGCACCACTTCTTAAGAGATAACTATGAGAAAGGATTGATCTCCATAGAATTCTGTGCTACTGATAAACAAATTGCTAGCATCTTCACTAAAGCACTAAGTAGAGAAAACTTTGAGATGAACAGGTTGGAATTAGGGATGATTAAGATCACCTAATAGGTCTAGTTCAGAACGCACAATGAAAAAAAAATTATTGAAAAAAAATGAACAATTTGGCTAGAAATTCTGAACATTTGTAAATATCTAGATTAATTTTTGCTCAGCTTCATACTTTAATTAGTATACTCCTGTGACATGTGTATATATGATTCACTGATCTCTTACGAAGTTTTTTCTATTATGATATTTGAGGCATGTTCAAGAGGATTCTATATGAAGAACCTGGTTCATCAGTATGAGTTCATATGAAAGCTCAGGTATGTTTTCAATACTTTGCATAATTAGAGAGATTAACAATTCAATCATGAGCAGAAGTCCTATACTTGTCAAATTCCTAGAAAATTCTATCCGTTGAGGCATTGAACCAGTTTCGTCCGTTTAGAACTCTAAAACCGTGATTTTTGCCTAATATCTATGGAAGCCAAGTAATCATTAAAAGTCTGGAATTACAGTTTGATTAGACTTCTAATTGACCCCTGAAAAGCTGTCGTTACTGCATTAATGTCCAATTCTCTTTAAATACACACCATATCTCTAATCTTCTTCATTACTCTAAAAAACCATCAAAAATATTTCTCCAATTCTAATTGCTTTCTTCTCCAAAATTCCCAAATCAACTCAAGAAACGAACAAAAAAAATGTCTAACCCACAATATCATCCTGATTCTCCTCCACCACCATCTCCCTCAAATTTATCCTCATCTACTCCTCCTAGTGAATCCCCAAAACCCAGGCTTCGAAGGCAGAAAATGCTGGCTCAAAAAACTGTAGCATATGGTGCTCTGAGAAAGGTGTTAAGTGAAAGGCTGAAAGCTAGTCAAGCGAAAGAAAGCCCAGCTAAAGAGTCTGACACCAGTTCTGAGTCCGAATCCTTTCAATCTGCGAGTGAAGGTGAAGGACATGGGTCTTCTGACACTGAGAAAACTCAAGAAACCCCTGCTAAGGTAAGTTCATCTGCGATTGAAAACCAAGAAACTAGGTTTGTGCTGGTTGGCCCCATTAAAATATTGAATTGCCTGAGATGCGTAGGAGTGGAGGTAAAAAAAAATTTGAAAAAGAAAATGAGAGAGAGGGTGCATGTGGTGAAGAGAGGGGAAAAATGAAAGGAGCAGTTCTTGCTATATGTGGGGTTGCAGAAGAGAGTGGCATAAAGTCAGGGGGAAGTGGTTCTGGGGAAGTAGCTGAAGGGTTGGTTCATCTAAGCAAACAAAGAGATGAACCTGGTTCATCTACTGAGGAAACTCTGGCTGACCTTCTTAAAAAGGGTTGGGGCCATGTTATGACCCAAAGAAACGCAAAGATACCTCACAAAAGGCCCCAACTGTTCTCAAGCCATCCAAGAAAAGAAAGACTTCATCCCCAAAACATAATACCCCTTCAGTGCCTAAGGGAAGAGCCACAAGAAGCAGGGTAAAACAAAGTGAAGCTGACTTACAAAAAGCTCTAGAAGAAAGCAAGAAAAGGAGAATGGAGAAGGGAAAAGCAAAGGTTGCAGAATCCTCTGAGGTTGTAGAGGAAGAGGAGATGGAACTGGTCCATCAAGAAAGGGGTACAACAGTGGAGGTTCCTACACCAAAACCTAAAAAGTCCAAGACTTCTTCCAAGAATTATTCTTCTGTGCTTGTGTCTGCTGAACCCTCATTAACCAAGAGGACAAGGTCTGCAGTGAAAGC
>NW_017698820.1:0-2606 GCF_001879085.1 Nicotiana attenuata | reverse complement strand
TACTTTACTAAAACCTTTAGTTTTTTACCGTAGTTCTAGGGTTTTTGAGTTATTTAGATGTTTCTCTGATTTTCTTTTTCTCTTGTGTGCTTCTTCTACTATGTTTCTTATTAAGTTTCTTCTACTGTGTTCTTATTAGTTTCTCCTACTGTGTTTTTATTAGTTCTTTCTACTATGTTTCTTTGAGTTCTTCTACTGTGTTTCACATGTTGTTCTTTTACTATGCTTCTCATGAGTTCCTGCTACTGAAAAGTCATGTTAAAGGTCTCAGTTCTTTTCTGAGACCCCTGAACCTGTTTCGATTGGTACCTTTTTCCTTGATTACTTGTCCTCTCATCTCTGCACTCGAGTGATGATAAAAACCCTAGAATTTGGGGGTTCATCCGAGTTTTGAGACCATCAGCTATGTGGTATGCTTGTCCTTCATTTTGGAAATTGTTTGATTTCAGAAACCCTAACTATTTCGAGTTTCTAAATTTGTTTCCTCTGTTGCTCAACTGAATCTTGAAATCTTTGTTTCAATCTCTATTTCTTTAGGCAATTCTGATTCTCTACTAAACTCTTCTAAGGTCCTTATACTGGTCCCTTTGTATAGTATTTGATGCTATCTCTCTTCTACGCTGCTGACCTATGTGACTACCATTTTTGCAATGGCATAACGTTTATTTGCCCTAAATTCAGCTTAGCATGTTTGTGTGCTCTTTATATGTGCTGAACTCCCCTCCAAAATGGCTTTCAATTTTGATTGATTTCAGACTTCATTTGTGAAAATCTGATTGATCTTCTTTTCTTGTTTGCTAATTTTCCTATTGCTTGGTTTGAGTCAAAAACTTTCCTTAGATTTTCTGACTTGGTTTATTCATGGACCAATAATTACAAACCTGTGACTCCTTGATTTACTGTGTACTAATTGATTTTCTACCTTATTTATGTAACTGTGTATTTCAAATTTCTGCCCCTAAATACACTCCTATGTATTTACCCCTAATTGCCTACTTTGCACAAGATGCTTGTTTGATCTCTTTCCTTAAATAATTTTCTTGCTCATTACTGTGTAAGTCTGAATTCCTTAATTAAAGGAAGTCTTGCACTGGTTGATTTTTAATTGATACCCAGCTCCTTAATTGTTTTCTTACCTTATTTCTACCTGTTTTTCACACTATATGTACACGACTCTTTAATTAACACAAGGGACCCCATCATTCGTAGTCTTTCCGAACTTATTCTCACACTCAAAAAGTATTCTCTCTTATTGTTTGTACTGTGGCCTGTTTACAAGTTTTGCTGCCTGCTTTCTCTACTTGCTTCTTTGAAACTGGTATGTCCTGATTTAAGCTTTGTAGCACCACAACAATGTGTTTACTTACTGCTTTTGTACCCCTGTTTGCTTACTTCTTCTGTACAGTTCAACACTTACTCTAGCATACTGATTTCTTTCTTCCTGCTCTATTGTGAATCCAAAACACCCTACCCCTATGTGTTCTTGCTATGGTCTGAGGCATGGCAATACTGCAAGTTATTGTCCATGAATCAGACTTGATCCCTTGGGATCCTAGCCTCTAATAGTATGTGTTCTGGCAGGCTTATAGGTGTGCTAGCACTCTCCATTGCTGGGCATGCCTGAAGTCTGCCCTTGTCTAAACAATAGGCTCTTCAATCTCCATATTCCCCTGAACCCCTTATGTGTGCTTACTTGTAGCTGTTTCCCTCTCCCTTTCCCCTTTTAGCATTCTGTTATGCACTTGCACACTTTCTTAGTCTTTAAGTTCTGCCCCCTCTGGTGAGCCCTGCCTTGGGACCCTTTGAGTTCCCTCTGAACTTGGACACTCGAGGGCTGGCCCTTCCACATTGCACTCATCCCCAATGTGATAATACATTTGGGTGTGAGCATTGCCCAGAGTCCCTTCGAGGCTCTTAGGGAACTTTGACACACTCAAATGAGAGAAAGGCTTTGGATCATGATCTCTTGGAGTTGGTTTACCTCATATTTCAGACATGAAGTATAAATCAGGCTCTCCTTGGTTGTACTTCTATTTATTTTCTTTCTGATGTATTTTACCTTATTTCGGGCTGTAATAACTTGTAATAAACTCTTGGGGATGGTTAGTGAAAAGGGACGAGTAACTATGTATGCAAAAAGGGTAGAATTCATGCCTATAGGAATTTTGAATTCTGCATATGCACATAGAAATCATGCCTGTAGGTTCTTCTGAATTCTGTATACCCATTATTCACATAGAAATCATGATCATAGGACTACTACATTCATATAGAAATCATGCTTACAGGATTATCTAAATCTGTACGTTCAATCGCACCTAGATATCATGTTCATAGGTCTTAAACAAATTTCGCACCTAGATATCATATTCATAGGTCTTAAACAAATTTCTGTTATCATGTTCATAGGTCTTAAACAAATTCTGCATCTAGATACCATGTTCATAGGGTGGGAAGGGTAGATATGGATATGATGACCACGCAATAATGTCACGTGTAGCCCCTCATTGAGGAGTGATTACCGGGCATTGTGTGGGGTGATCCATATTATTAATAAACCTAGGACCCCTCTCCCTTTATTCTTTATTTCTTTCTTTTTTAGCATT
>NW_017698819.1:0-2606 GCF_001879085.1 Nicotiana attenuata | reverse complement strand
CCTCTATGGCCTGAGCGAATCCCACAAGCTTCCCATAATTCATGTCCGAGTGTAAGGGCGTTGTAGCAGCCTCATTCACCACCAAGGGACTAAGGCCCTGAACGAATCGCCGAACTCGAGCATCCATGGTAGACACTAACTGAGGAGCATACTTGGATAATCTCACAAACTCCATGTGGTACTCCCAAACGCCGATACTGCCCTGCTTGAGGACCTCAAACTCAGTGGCACGGGCTGTCATCGTCTCGATAGGCAAGAAATGGTCCATAAATGCATCTACAAACTCATCCCATCTAGCCGGAGGTCTTCCCTCCCCACGGGAATCCTCCCATATCTCGAACCACAAATACGCTGCTCCCCTCAACCTGTATGAAGCCAAATCAACTCCCTCCGTCTCTGAAGCCTTCATTACTCGAAGGTTCTTGTATATTTCATCAAGGAAATCCTGCGGGTCGGCCTCTGGGTCTGTGCCTGAGAACTCTGGAGGGGCCAGCCGCAGAAACTGGTTGACTCTGGAACTGGCGGAATCTCCCTGTCCACTGGAGGATGTAGGGTCATCATGAGATCTCTGGGCCTGATCGGCCACTAGCTGGGTCAACATACGGATGGCTCCTCTAAGGTCCTCATCAGGATCCCTGGGACCGGAAGCTGGAACTGCATCAGAATTAGGAATATCAGCGGGAGGGATGGTAGCACCCTCTGCCGCAGCAGGAACTGGAACACTTTGGTCTGGGATAGACGGGCCAGGTAGATTCAAGACCGGGGAGTCACTCTCACCCACGGCATCAGGATGTGGTCGACAACACACCGATAAGAAGGGCTTTACAAGACACGGCTTCGAGACATCCTCGGACTCTTTTAAAACCTTAGGCTCTGATACCAAGTTTGTCACGCCCCAAAACCGAGGGACATGACCGGCGCTCGACCGGGTAGCCCCAGTCAAGCGGAACTGGGTGCCTTTCTTATCCCATGTGTTACCCCGTGTTCTCATCACTCATTAATCAAAGGAAATAGCCATTTATAATTAAAACACCTTTTTACAAACATACATGGTTTCTTAGCGAGGTTTACAACTTACATCGCCCAACATACAAAATACATATTTACATAAGTTCATAACACACATTTCCTGTCTACGGAGCCTCTAAGGGAACACAAGGATGATACAATACTTGCCGGCAACAAGGCTCCGGCTATACCTTACACAAATACCAAAACAAGACTCCGGAATAAAAGCGGCATGAGCCACGCAGGGCCCCGAGAGGAAAGGGGCTCACCAATTAAGCTGACAGGAAGTGAAGGGGAGCTACGGTCGGTGGACTGGAGTACCTGCTATGGATCCACCTATAATCATAACACGAATGTAGCGCCCCCGGCAAAAGGGATGCCAGTACATTTGAATTGTACTGGTATGTATGAACAAACTTTGCCCGAAGTAAACTCAAACCAAACACAAGTAATGAGCAGTAATAGAATCAACAATCAAATACACATGAAAGGAACAATCAAGCCAAAAAAGTTTACAATCTCTCCTTTTTCTCCTTCAACATTATCACATCAATGATTTCACAATTTTCTCATATTTTCATTTCAATAGTGATTTCAATCACTTTCCACCCTTATTACCTCGGTCACCCTTATTAGCTCGGCCACCTTTATCACCAACACCCACACCTTATTACTTCGTGCTGCGGCGCACAACCCGATCCCACCGAACAATCACAATTCACAAACGAAACAACAACATCAATTCACAAGGGACCACAACAACAACAACGATTCACAAAGAATTTCCATAACAATCAATACCATTTCCATCATATTCAACAGCTCATATGCATTTTAAGTCACAACGATAATTGCCCATGACAAGCCATATATGTTATTACCACAGTTGTTTCGATTGCATCAATTACGATTTCTTTCCATCATTTGTTTCCCAGCTCTTACCACATAAACACATTCACACACACACATTTGGTTTGTTGCCAATTACTTGCACCATTATATCGGGAGACTTAATCACGAACACCCAAAGCATACCAATCACAAGAATTTCACAAATAGTCCACATAGATATCACATACCAAATAGTCGTACACCAAACAAAGTGACTTTACAAGGATCAAAGTTAGCCATGCATACCTGGAGCCGAATTCCCTTTTAACTTCTACTTTCAATTCACCAAACAGTCTAGCAACGTCAATCTAGTGCACAAGTTAACACATATATCTTAGAATTGAAGTTCACAATTACTACCCGAACATATTTAGGTTATCAACCCTTCTTTTGCAAACCTCTACTTCTACCCAATTTTCCCTTACTAGGTTTTAGGTTTTAAAAGACATGCATGTACGTTTTCACCCTTTACTTTCAAGAATCAATGCATGAGACTCCCCCTTTATGTTTAAACCTGAAAATCAATGAAAAAGGGTTGGGGATTTTACCTGCAAGAATGGGGATGAAGACAATTACTTTGAAATTTCCCGGCCTGGATAGTTTTGAAGAATCAAATTGATGAAGATGAACTTTCTCTCTCAAGAACCCTCTCTTCCCTCTCTCTTATTTTGTTCAGAAAAATCGTTAAAATGAGGGGTTGGGGTGTT
>NW_017698818.1:0-2607 GCF_001879085.1 Nicotiana attenuata | reverse complement strand
CAGATTTAATTAGGTCATAAACATCACTGTTCAGAAAATAGACACAATTTCTTTTAAAGCACAATATCTTCCCCCTTTTGGCATCATCGAAAAGTTGCATAAATATGTGAATCCCAGAATATTAATCATTACTCATGGCTACTGGAGCAACTGCAAGTGAAAGCATGATTTAGATAATCAAAAATCAACTTGACAAAAATAACTATTAAGAGCAGAATCATCACAAAACAAGAGAAATGCAAATTGTCATTGATAAGGCATTGCTTCTACAGTACAGTCCACAAAAAGAAAGAACAAAAACTACCAACCATGAGCAAAAACAAGAAAATCCCTAATCTGGGTCACTGGGGGTAACTGAAATGGTTCGGAACTAGGACAAAGATGGCTAAGGCTTAGAAGAACTGGAGGGTTGGGATTGGAGTAGGTTGAGCATTGTTTGTAGCATCGCTTCACTCTTTTCCTTTTCTTTTGCAAGTTCTGCCTTCAGCCCATTCCTTTCTTCTTCCAATTCAGCTACTCGAGCCTGAAGCCTAGCAATCTCAGCATCTTTGGTCCCACATTCTTGCATCAAAGCTCTAACTTTGCTATTCACTGGACTTTTTACGGATGAACCAGGTTCAACAGGGGCAACACTTAGCAGATAATCACAGGCCTGGAGAGTCTTGATTCCAAAGTGCTCCTTACTAGAGGCATTTTCCCACTTCTTCAAAGGGACGTTCAGCCTGTCCAGTACAGTTGTCAAAATGAATCCATAAGGAGTAGCATGAGCCTTTGAACCATTTATGACTCTGTCCAGCAATTTGACTATGAAAGCAGGCCAATTGATTTGTTTACCCCTCACAAGACACTCCATGAGAACCAGGTCCATATAATTTGCAGTGTGCCTCCTCTTTTGTCTAGGCAAAAGACATTTGTTCACAAACTCAAAGAGCACTTTATGCTCTGGCTTCATTTCACTCTTGTGAACAAATCATGCTTCAGGCACCTCTTCAACATCCTTTGCGTCACAGAAGTTCCTGGAAATTTGGAGTGTTGTGGGCAGATCATCTAGACAAGGCCACCTTTGCCTAGTGTAATCATCATAGCCCTCACTTAGGATGTCTAGAATCCTGCCCAGCTGTGGTACATCAAACTCCACCTTCACACCTTTCACTATACTGGTTACTCGCCCATTTTCCACAGAGCCATTCGCCATAAATTCAATCAACTCTCTTCTGGCTAGTCTCCCATCCATCTGAAGGACCATGTCCTTCCAGCCCTGTGCAGCTAAAGCATCTACCATCATAACCATGCCTGGCTCCTCCAGGTCTTTCAGCAGCCTTCCCTTCAATATCTTCCTCCTACTAAAAATAACAAAGCGATCTTGCTCTTGTTCAGAGTCCTCTTTTTCTTCTTCTCCACTCCACTCCTCATCTTCTTCCTCAGTAATTTTCACTTGTTTTCCCTTTACAGCAGACCTTGTTCTTTCAGCTAAAGAAGGTTCAGCAGGCAAAGACTTTGAAGACTTCTTTGCAGGAGTCTTGGTTCTTTTTGGTTTGACAGTGGGAACCACTTCTTCAGTTGTGCCTCTCTCTTGATGGACCAGGTCCATCTCCTCCTCCTCTTCTACAGTAGCCTCAGAACTTTCTACTACCTTTTCCTTTCCTTTTTCCTTCTTCTTTTTCTTACTCTTCTCTAATGCTTCCTGTAGTTCTGCTTCACTTTGCCTTACTTTACTCCTTGTAGTTCTTCCCCTAGGTACAGAAGTAGCAGCAGTCTTGGGAGATGTTACTTTGCTTTTCTTTGATGGTTTGCCAGCAACTGGGATCTTTTGTGAAGACGCCTTGCGCTTCTTTGGGTCATAACTGGCCCCTACTTTCTTTAGAATATCTGCTAAAGTCTCCTCCACAGAAGAACCAAGTTCTTCTTGTTGCTCACTCATCTTAACAAGTCCCTCAGCAGCTTCTCCTGATCCGCTTCCCCCTGACTTCAAGCCACCTTCTTCTCCACCACCACATATAGCAAGAACCTCCCCTTTCTTTTTCTTTCTCTTCCTACTAGTCTCAGCCCCTTCAACATTTTTCACAACACCCACAAGCACAAACCTATTATCTACCTTCTCAGCTATATCAGAAAATACATAACAGGTGTTTACCTCTCTTGGGTTTTCTTGACTCTTGTCATTGTCAGATGACCCAGGTTCTTCTCCTTCACTAGCAAAGATGAACTTTTCAGATTCAGAGCTTGAGTGGGATTCTTCAGATGAAGCCTCTTTTCTTTGACTAGCCTTTAATTTCTCATTCAAGGCTTTTCTGAGAGGGCCGGATGCTACAGTTTTTCTGGCTAACATCTTTTGCCTGCGAAATATGGGTTTTGGACTTTCAACTAGAGGTGTTGATGATGAGGTATTAGAGGAAATAGGTGGGGGAGTTCCAGGATTGTCTTGAGGATTAGTCATGGCGGATAATTTCTGGAAATATTTTGGGGATTTTTGGAGAAGAAAAGGGTTTATCAGAAGGATTAGAGAAGTGAAATGACGGTTATGAGTGATGAGAGAGGGTTTGGAGTGTATTTAAAGAGGGATCATGATTAATCCTGTAACGGCAGCTTTTTCAGAGGTCAATAAGA
>NW_017698817.1:0-2607 GCF_001879085.1 Nicotiana attenuata | reverse complement strand
TGAGAGCTAGGCAAGCCAAATTTAATTACTTGTCCATTAATAATCCAATCCATTTTAACAATTTACGACAATAATACAAAAGCAACGAAATTCAGAAATAAGCGGAAGTCTTAACATTTTATAAAACTGAATAAAAATGCAGAAAGTTTAACAAAATCCTCTACCCAAGACTGGTGTCACTGTACTCACGAACTGCTAAGAATACTACATACAAGCGTCTGAAAGAGAATATAAGCAGTTTGTCTCGATTACAATGAGATAACAGATAAAAATAAAGGATAGAGGAGACGCCGGGCCTGCGGACGCCTGCAAGGCTACCTCGGGTCTCGCTAAAATGGAGTCTGCTCTCAACTACTGCTGCTGCTGCTCGAAACCTAGTCCTGTGCAAAATAGCACAGAGTGTAGTATCAGCACAACCGACCCCATGTGCTGGTAAGTGTCTAGCCTAACCCCGGCGAAGTAGTGACGAGGCTAGACTGGACCACCACATAAACTTGTGCAGTTATATACATACAGCAGAACCGAAATACAAGACAAGTAAACAATATGGGAGGGGTAGCATGCTGTAGGGAGATAACAGTATTAATAGTAAATCCAGAGTAACAGTTCTAAAGGCAGCTTAGAATTTACAGTGGACAAGAGACTAATATCCAAAATAAACACACTTGTATCAATAATTGTTGCGGCGCGCAACTCGATCCCAATATATAACAATACTGTTGCGGCGTGCAACGCGATCCACAAATATTATTGTTGCGGCGTGCAACCCGATCCATATCATTTAGCATTGTTGCGGCGCGCAACCCGGTCCACAAATATCATTCAATGCACGGCATCACCCTTCGTGCTTTAACACTCTTCCTCACCCAATCAACAAATCACAAACAAGAGCAAGGGAATAATAAAACAAGAATGGAAGTCCCGGCAAGGGTACACAAACAAACAAATAAAAACCCGGCAAGGGCACAACATCAATAACCAACAACGTCCCGGAAAGGGAATAAATCATTAACCCTTCTTTTTCTTTCACTTTCATCTCAAAGTTCACATTATCACTTGAGCCAATGCTCCAAGGAGTTACTTACCTCATATACCTTCACAATTTGTATTTCAACCCGAGCCAATGCTCCACGAAGTTCAAAGATCACAATCTCTTACACTAGATCTTTACAACATATAGAAGTCATCATTTAAGCATCGAAGGCATAACAACAACCAAACTATTCGCAAAACAAGGACTCACGGTCATGCTTGACACAAATGTATAGATACTCGTTACCATGTCTATACATCGTACTCAACATAATCAAGTAGCAATTATGACTCAACTCCTAATCCCTCAAGCTAGGGTTAAACCAAATACTTATCTCGATACTTTGAACTCGACTCAAGCCTCAACTATAGCTTTACCCCATGATTCCACCTCCAATCCGCTCGAATCTAGTCACATGTCACTTAATTACTTTAATAAACACTAAATGAATCAATTTGAATGCATAAAAATAAATTTTCCAAAGTTTTTCCCAAAAATTCCAAAATCGCCCCCGAGCCCACGTGGTCAAAACCCGATTACCCATTCCCCCACGAACTCAAATATGTAATTTGTTTTGAAATCGGACCCCAAATTGAGGTCCAAATCCCCAATTTTTGAAAAACCTAGGTTCTACCCAAAACCCCCAATTTCACCCATGAAAATCATTGATTTTAAGTTGAAAACATGTTAAATAATGTTAATGGTTGAAGGAATTGAGTAGAAATTTACTTACAATTGATTTGGAGAAGAAAGATTTCTTGAAAAATCGCCTATGGGTGTTTGAGTTTGAGAAAATGTGAAAAATGAAGCTCAAAATCGGTTAAGTATAAAATATGCTGGGTTGCGGATATGGGAAATGTGAACTGGGTTCGCAATTGCGAACCCTGCAGGCATGGGAAATGCGACATTTCTGTTCGCATTTGCGAACTCAGGCCTATCAGGGGACCTTCGCATTTGCGAATAAGGTCTCGCGTTTGCGAGCCCTTGACCTTCGCATTTGCGAGGAATGGCTTCGCATTTGCGAACATTGGCAGGCCTGGGCTGGTTTCGCATTTGCGAACCGGCCTTCACATTTGCGAGAGCTGGACCTTCGCATTTGCGAATGCTGGCTTCGCAAATGCGAACCCTGCAGATCAGAGAAACCAGATTTTTTTCAAAAATGCAAAAAATGCAATCCGACACCTATCGAAAACTCACTTGAGCCCTCGGGGCTCCAAACCAAATATGCACACAACCTCAATAACATCCTACGTACTTACTCGTGCGATCACATCGCCAAAATAACATCAAAACAACGAATCAAACCTCAAAATCACAAGTTTTTCCTCAAACCTCATAAACTTTCAAATTTAGAGTTTTAAGTCCGAAACACGTCAAACGACGTCCGATTTCAACCAAACTTTACAGAAAGCGCTTAAACCATATATAAGACTTGTACCGGGCGCCGGAACCAAAATACAGGCCCGATACCACAGTCTTTTAATCAAATTTTATTTCCAATTTTCCTTAATTATTTCCAGAAAACAATTTCACACAAAAATTCATTTCTCGGGCCTGGGACCTCGGAATTCGAT
>NW_017698816.1:0-2608 GCF_001879085.1 Nicotiana attenuata | reverse complement strand
TTTGAAAACAAGTACCCCTTTTTTTTGTTTTTTATTGGCAAATTCACTATTTCTGAAAGCAAGATTCTTTTTTGTATTTTCTTTTCAGTGGACAAATAAACTAATTGGAAAATTAAAACTCTTTTTTTTTGTTTTTCTTTTCCAATGGCAAACGAAAAAGAACTTTTCTTTTTTTTTTCATGTTCTCAAAAATTCGGCAGCATTTCGGCACTAATTGGGTTTTTCTAATATAGGAAATTAACTCTCTACACTGCTATTTTCTTTTTTTTTTTTTTTTGGTTGTTCCACTTTTTCCCAAATATTCAAAGCCGGTCAGCATGCGGGTCCAAAACAGATAAATGCACAAGTAGGATGCATCAGGATGGTTCATTATTCCGGGTACACCTGTCCTAGATGGACCCAACCCCTGTGTTGAGTCCCCTAAGTCAAAATGCACGTGATGCAGATAAGCGTTCCTACTAGGGATCCGGCATGAAGTCAGGTTCTTCTAGGTTCAAAACCTGGGTATGTGTTCTAGACTGTGTACCCGAGCGGACAACTCGAGTCGAGGAGGGGCTACGTACCGGGAACCAAAAGGCCATCCGGCTTAGTAACTTGTCCGGCCTCTTTCTTATTTCAGGGTATTGACACTAACAGAATAGGGAGTCTCAACCAGTAAGCACATCCCCGGAGGTGAGAAGAGAAGGGTTTCGGCACAGTTTATATACAGTTCAGATAATATCAAAAAGGTAAAAAGCAACATTTTGCACATTTAGCATGAAACATGTAGGAAAATCAGATAAAGCCAAATACAACAATATATCTAAGCTCAAATTCTGAACCCTGAACCAAAGTTCTGGGTTCTCTCCCCAGCAGAGTCGCCAGAGCTGTCACACCTCCCTTTTCCTACACCTACTTCACCCTGAAAGGGTGTAAAGGAGTTTTTTCCAATTAAAGGACGGTCGGAATGGGATTTATTATTAATATTCAGAGTCGCCACTTGGGAGATTAATGGTGTCCCAAGTCACCGGTTGAATCCCGATCTGAGGAAATTATGACTCTGTTAACAGTCCGCGAACCAGAAATCCGAGTAAGGAATTCTGTTAACCCGGGAGAAGGTGTTAGGCACTCCTGGGTTCCGTGGTTCTAGCACGGTCGCTCAACTGTTGTATTTGATTTTATCTGATTTCAAAACATGTCCAAACTCATGTGCCTTTATTAGTGAACCGCTTTTATTATTTTTTTTTATTTTTTATAAGAATTGCAAGGTCGTGAAAATGCATCTCGAACCACGTCGCACCAGTGCACCCGTGATTGTTAACACATTTCGACTTTGTTGAGATTCGGATTTGGGTCACATAAATGTGCACCCGAATTTAGGAAAGTAATATTATTAAAATACGCGCCTAAAGGGGCTAACGCGTTATTACCTTTGAGGAAGGCCGTGAAATTCGCTAAGCGGCCTATCCCGAAATCTATGTTTTTTATAAACCATTATCGAAGACCCCGCAATTTGGCGAGGCTCGTGTAATTTTATTCATTGAAGGGCAATCCTAAAGCAACTATATTTTCATTCGTCTCTAACAGCACAAGAAAAGTCCTAAAGTTTGTTATTGAACTGAAATAAGTCAAATGGTAATTCTATGTCAAGGCCACCCATTGGGTTCTGAGATGAGCCCAACGAAGGAGCATTATACCCATGTTCTACTAACAAACTGCCAGTCCAGGCCTAGGCCCAAGTCCACACGTGAGGGAACTTAGCGTGGACCTGGGCCCTCGTATCAGACATCCTGAGGCCCAAATGTCCTGGGAATAGGCTATTATACAACTCTAAGAACTCTCACAAACGGGTCAATTTATTCAAATCAGTCCAGTTGATGATGCATGATTTAATTTAAGTAAAACTACTGTTATTAACCACTGACATGCAATTATGTTTTTCTAGGTTGAAATAATGAGCTCAAGGAAACGAAAGAGATGACATCTAAACTAGTATGCTGATATTGACTATTGTAATACAAAAACTGTTCGAAAAGCACACTTTAGCTTTGAAATGGAGATTGAAACGGGCTGATCTCTCAATCAATTATGAATTCAAACCTGTTCTGATTTTTTTATGTTTAACAAAGTGTTAAATTGAAACCAGTACCAAGCTACACTAATTCTACAGCTGATCGCCACAAATTAACAGTCCAAAACAGTCCCGTTAGGTACAAATTACACAGTCTGAGTTTCATTTGAATGTGGATCTAAGTAAACTGCATTATACAATACATATCACTAATGGCTACTTAATTATGAATGCATCCTCTAGCAAACAACGGTTGAATACTTTCATTTCATGCTCAAGCTCGAAGCTACATCAATTTTGAGTTCAATTGTGTACCTAGATATAAAAATACAATGAGAATGAGGAGGACAGGAACAAAAGCGTATCAGTAGCAGTAACTGGAGCCAAAGCAGCAGCAAATTCAATTTCCACCCAGAATCATACTAAAACACAGCCCGGAAAGTTGTAAAACCAACAGCAATAGCAAATACCCTCACTAGACTCAATTGGACTCGAATTAACCCACAACTGGACTAACAGATCCCAGAAGAAGCTCCAGCAAATTGGAATTAAGCTAGA
>NW_017698815.1:0-2608 GCF_001879085.1 Nicotiana attenuata | reverse complement strand
TTGCTATTGCCGATGCAGAAAAGAAACCCAAGTTACTCCCGAAACAAGGAAAAGGGGAGAAGAAGAATAAAACTGTCAAAACTGAACCTGAAAAGAAACCTGAGACAAAAGTAGAAATAGACTCTCCTAAGAATGGAATTCTCTATGTTCCGCGAGGACGCCAAGAAAAACCATTGGTTGTCACTATTCCGAGGAAAGCTGAGGTAAAAGGGGAAACACCAATATATGTACCAAAAGGAGCCTATGTGGTACGGGGGACAATTAAACCGCCTCGGCTGAGTGAGCCAGTGGTTATTGGACGCGTACCATAGAAGCCAATGACAGACCCCTCTGCGGTGCCATGGAACTACCAGCAAACAGTGGTCACATAAAAGGGCAAAGAAATTTCGGGGGAACTTCCAGGGAAGAACTCTGTTGAGAAATATTCGAATGTGCAGGAAGTGAACAATGCCGCTCGAATCGTTTTCCGTCAAAGAGGCCAGTGAGTGCTGAAGAAGCAGAAGCCTTCTTCCAGAAAATGAAGATGCCTGATTATGAGACAGTGGATCAATTAAGAAAGTACCCTGAACAGGTGTCCCTGCTCTCATTGGTGACAAAATCCGCCGAACATCAGAAGATCTTGATGAAAACTTTGAATGAGGCATACGTGCCAATTGGAACCTCGGTAGAGCAGCTCGAAAGGATGACGGAAAGGTTTTTTGCCATCAACCAACTCTCTTTTAGTAAGAATGACTTGCCTCCTGAAGGCGCGGCCCACAACAAAGCCTTGCATCTGACCGTCAAGTGTGAGGGTTACTATGTCAAACGAGTCATGGTGGATGGAGGATCGGGGGTTGACATCTGCCCACTCTCCACATTGCAGAGGATGGAGATCGGGACAGAAAAGATTCGCCCGAATAATGTTTGTGTAAGGGCTTTTGATGGTATTAAGAGGGATACCATCGGTGAAATCGACATGATATTGACCATAGGACCGGTAGACTTCGAGGTGACCTTCCAGGTGTTGGACATGGATACATCTTACAACTTCCTTCTGGGGAGGCCTTGGATCCATGCTGCAGGAGCTGTGCCCTCCACTCTCCACCAAATGGTAAAATTCAAGTATGAAGGTCAGGAAATCGTGGTCCACGGAGAAGACGAGCAATCTATCTATCGTGATCCATCTATCCCATGTTTGGAGGCAAGGGAAGGAAGTGAGCATATTGTCTACCAAGCCTTTGAGATTGTGGTAGCAGATCAGCACGAGGAAGGAAATCCTTGTCCTCAACCTTTCCTGTCTAACGCTTCAATCATGGTGGCCAGAGAAATGATTGGACATGGTTTCAGGCCAGGGAAGGGGTTGGGAAAAGCCTTACAAGGAATATCTGAGCCAGTAACTCTACCCGCAACAGAAAAGTTCTTCGGAGTAGGCTTCCACCCCACCCCAGATGATGAGAAATGGGCTGAAGAAAGAAAGAAAGAAGGATGGGTTCTGCCACAGCCATTGCCATATCTCTACGATACTTTTGTCAAGACCAAGTATGGCAAAGAGAAGGATGACGAGTTGTTCACAGTTGAGGAAATCGAAGACATATGTGGAGCTATGAGAGAAATGCTTTATGAAACCAACATGGTTCAGCCAGGAGAAGGGACTAGCACCGCTGAAATGCTCTATGTGGGGCCAGATGCTAAACTCAAAAACTGGAAGGCTACGCCATTCCCGATTAGGCGAGAGTCCCGGTAGACTAGCCCTGCCACCTTTTCTACATCTCGAGTTATTTCAGGGTGTAGCTCGGGTGTCTTTTAGTTTCATGTCTTTTAAATTCCTGAATGTAAACCCTGTTATCTTTCCAATTCCAAGAAATGAAATCAATATTTCATCGTCCATCTTTCTTTTCTTTCTAATTTTGGATTGTTTTTCCTTTTTCATCTTTTCTTTTCAGTTATAATAATGCAGCTTTAAATAACATGACATGCTTGCGGACTCCATGCCCGGACTCAAACACGCTGTTTAATTGTGAAATAATGAATCAAGAACCGGGATATGATGAGGAAGAGGCTTTTAGGGAGATAAACCGAGAATTGGAACAATTTGAGAACAAACCTAAGCCAAACCTGAATGACACTGAACCGGTTAATTTGGGAACGGCCGAAGAAATAAGGGAAACCAAAATAAGCATTCACACAGATCAACACACTCGAGATGCAATAATTCAGCTCTTGTTCGAATTTAAAGATGTGTTTGCTTGGTCGTATGATGACATGCCAGGACTAAGTATGGACCTAGTGGTGCACAAATTGCCAATCTACCCTGATTGTCCTCCAGTACAGCAAAAGCAAAGGAAGTTCAAAACTGATATCAGTGATAAGATCAAAGAAGAAGTCACAAAACAGTTAAAGGCGAGGGTAATTCGAGTGGTCCGATATACCACGTGGTTGGCCAATGTGGTTCCAGTACCAAAGAAAGACGGGAAAACCCGGGTGTGTGTAGATTACCGAGATTTGAACAGGGCAAGTCCCAAAGATAATTTCCCATTACCTAACATTCACATCCTTATTGATAACTGCGCCAAACATGAAATACAGTCTTTCGTGGACTGTTACGCAGGATATCACCAAGTGTTGATGG
>NW_017698814.1:0-2608 GCF_001879085.1 Nicotiana attenuata | reverse complement strand
TCCAAACGTTCACCAAAACATTACCTCAAAACTGAAATTTCCCCCACCACCGCTAAAAACTCGTCCATCGAAGACCTCCAAGCTATCCTCACCATATCGGTGAAAATTGCCATCATACACCTTTGGAAGGTCGCCGGGGCATTACATAGTCCAAATGGCATTCTCGAGAAAGCGAACGTGCCATAAGGACATGTAAAGGTTGTCTTCTCCTGATCCTCCGGGCAATGAGAATTTGATTGTACCCCGAGTAGCCATCTAGAAAACAATAAAAGGCCCGACCTGCAAGACGATCGAGCATTTGGTCTAAGAATGGTAGTGGGAAATGATCTTTCCTTGTTACCTTGTTAAGCTTCCTATAGTCCATACACACTCTCCAACCCGTAACCGTCCGAGTAGGAATCAACTCATTGTTGGCATTGGTCACTACCGTCATTCCACCCTTCTTTGGCACACATTGGACTGGAGAGGTCCATGAACTATCCGAGATCGGGTAAACCACACCAGCGTCTAACCACTTGATAACCTCCTTCTTTACCACTTCTTGCATCGCTTCATTTAATCTTCTTTGATGTTCGAGATAGGGCCTTGCATCTTCCTCCAAAATGATCTTGTGCATGCAAAATGCGGGGCTTATCCCCCGAATGTAGGCCAATGTCCATCCAATCGCCTTTTTGTGCTTTTGAAGAACCGCCAAAGTGGCGTCAACCTGCATGTTAGTTAGGCACGAAGAAAGAATAACAGGTAAAGTAGAATTTGAACCCAAAAACTCATACCTGAGGTGTGGAGGGAGTGGCTTCATCTCCAACACCGGTGGCTCCTCAATTGATGGTTTGGTTGGCGGAGTTTTGTGATTCTCAAGATCCAAAGATAGCTTCCTAGGCTCATAGGAATATGAACCCATGCCATGCAATGCATTCACGCACTCCACTCTACCGGCATCATCATTGACATCCATGTTAAGAAGCACGACTTCAAGAGGATCTTCAACATTAATCAAGGCACTTGTGTCATCCACTATCACCGCTGTGACAATGTCCACAAATGAACACACCTCCGTGCTATTGGGTTGTCTCATTGATTTGCACACATGAAATACCACCTTCTCATCACCCACACGGAATGTTAACTCCCCTGCTTCCACATCAACCAATGCCTTCCCCGTAGCTAGGAAAGGTCAAGAATGATTGGCACCTCAAAATCCACTTCGCAGTCCAATATGACAAAGTCGGTCGGCAATATGAATTTGCCCACCCGGACAAGCACATCGTCAATTATACCTAAAGGCCTCTTCATCGACCGGTCCGCCATTTGAAGTCTCATTGAGGTTGGCCTAGGTTGCCCAATTCCCAAAGTCTTGAAGACTGAGTACGACATCAAATTAATGCTAGCCCCCAAGTCACATAGGGCCTTAGCAAACTCCGCACTCCCGATTGTGCAAGGAATAGTGAAAGCTCCAGGGTCTTCTAGTTTCGGGGCCATAGAATGCACAATCGCACTAACTTGGTGCATCATCTTTATTGTTTCGCACTCCATAGAACGCTTCTTGGTGACTAAATCCTTCATAAATTTTGCGTACCCAGGCATTTGTTTGAGTGCCTCCACTAAAGGAACATTGATTGTGAGGCTCTTCATCATGTCTATGAATTTCTTGAACTGATTGTCATTCTTTTGCTTTGCTAACCGCTGAGGATATGGTGGAGGTGGTCTAGGCAAGGGTGCCTTGGCCTTGGGCACCGCCGGCTCGGGTATATCAATAATGTGTTCCCTAGACGGGTTCACGGCATCTTGAGTCTCTACCCCGACCTCATCATCAATATCAATCCGCACATCATTTGTCACTATTGGTTCAACCACATTGTTAACATTCAAAGGCACATCATCATCATGCATCCGAGGCATGCACATCACCACCTCTTCCACTCCTAGTTGTAACTGCCATCACATGATTGTTACCCCCCTTTGGGTTCACTACCGTGTCACTTGGTAGCGCACCTTTAGGTCGGGTATTTAAAGCTTGAGAAATTTGTCCTATTTGCACCTCTAGGTTCCGGATGGATGTGTTATGTGAAGCCAATTGTGCGTCAGAATCTTGGTTCTTTTTCATCATCTGCTCGAACATCATCTCTATCCGTCCCATATCACTCCCGGAAGAACTAGGCCCTTGCGACTGAAAGGGGGGTGGATTGTTTGGTTGTTGGAACATGGGGGGTCTTTGAAAGCCTTGCCCCCTACCACCATTATTCCACCCTCCTTGATTGCTATTGTTGTTGCTCTAATTGTTGTTGTTCCCGTTCCAATTGCCTTGGTTGTTACCTTGATTACCCCAATTGTTGTTCTGATTGTTATTGTTCCAATTGTTACCACCTTGTTGTTGATTATTGTTGTTCCAATTTCCGCCACCTTGTTGATTGCCCCAATTGCCTTGGGGGCGCCATTGTTGATTTCCCTGATTTCCTCTATTTCCTTATTAGTTATTGACATATTGGCATTCCTCACTTTGATCCTCATAACACTCGTTCGAATAACCACCACCATCATTGTTGTTGTCAAACTGCTCACAATTACCTTGTTGTTGTTGTTGCCCCCTTTGCCTCCTTTTCAACATAGA
>NW_017698813.1:0-2608 GCF_001879085.1 Nicotiana attenuata | reverse complement strand
CAGTAAGTTGTAGGATGCTGGGATGTCTATACTTGAAAATCAACATCGAACCAAGTTGGCCCCATTTGTAGACATAAACTGGTCTCCCCAATAGTGGACCTTTGGGAACCATCGAAAGCTTTGACGTTGATAGCCCCATCCTTGATTTCATGTAGACTCTTCCCCAATGTTCTGAGGGTCACCAATGGACAAATGTTGAGGCTGGATCCTCCGTCAATCAAAGTCCTGGTGATGAAATAGTCTTCACATTGCACAGTGATGTGCAATGCTTTGTTGTGTCCTAAACCTTCAGGGGGCAACTCATCCTCGTGGAAAGTGATCTTATGACTCTCCAATATCCGCCCGACCATATTTGCCATCTCCCCTCCAGTTATATTGCTGGGTACGTATGCCTCGCTCAGTATCTTCATTAGGGCGTTCTTGTGTGCCTCGGAGCTCTGCAGCAGAGCTAGAATGGAGATCTGCGCCGGTGTTTTATTTAATTGATCAACAACTGAGTATTCTTTCGCTTGTATCTTCCGCCAGAGATCATCAGGTCCAGTTTCAATAGGCTGTCCAGAGGCCTGCTTACTTGATTCAACTAAGTGCTCCGGAGTATAAATTCTGCCAGTCCTGGTCATACCCTGTGCTGCGATTGCTTCTCCAGACTTAGTTCTTCCCTTCCTTCTTGCCTCGGCGGTGTAATCCCAAGGGATGGCCTGTGTCTGGAATGGCGTTACTGCTGACATCGCTACAGGAATGGGCACTCTCGTTTTGGGTGGCAATACAGCAACTTCAAATGGTACCTTTGGAGACCCAAACTCCACCTCAATCGGCTCTGCGGTCCTTTTGGATGACGGTGTTTCAAACTCGAGAGGCACAAACATGTTTGCTTCAGCGTCCCCAGAGGGCTGTATCTGGACTACAATTGGATTCAATATGACGGTTGGTTTCTTGGGCTTGTCACCTTCGGCAATTAATCCAATCGACCCCTTGGGGTCCCAATCATCTTCTACCTCGATCATGTGCACACCACCACCCTTATGATCATGCAGAGGATTGTTTCGAACATTAGGAGCAGGTTCTTTGGCCACGATAATTTTGTTGTCAATTAGAGCTTGGATTTTGTCTTTCGGAGATCGGCACTCATCAATGGTATGCCCTTTCATGCCGGAATGGTACGCACATGTTTTATTTGGATTGACCCACTGGGAAGGATTTTCTGGAGTTATGGCAGGGATTGGGGTGACGTAACCGGTTTCTTTGAGTCTTTCATATAATTGGTCGATTGGCTCGGCGATGGCGGTGTATTGCTTGGGAGGTCTACGGTCGAAGTTAGGGTGTGTCCTGGGGAAGTTTTGGCGGGCAGGAGGTGATTGGTAGTGAGCATTATAGGCTAGGTAGACGGGTGCAGGTTGGGAATATTTTGGTGAGGTAGGAGATGAGTGGTAAGCAGGTGATGGAAATTGGTAAGAGGGAGGAGGTGTTTGGTAATTGGGAATAGGCTGGTACGTGAGAGGGGGTACTGGGTAGGCTTGGTATTTTACTGGAGACTTGGTTCTTTGTGCGACCATCACGGCACTCACGTCCTTTTTCTTGGATGTGCCACCAGATTGTAGGGCTTTGTTGGTGGCCTGCAGTGCCTCGAAATTAGTGACCATACCGCTCTTAATGACTTCCTCAATCCTTTCTCCTAGCTTGATGATATCAGAGAATTTCTGGCCCCCTATCAACATTAACCTCTCATAATACTGCGGATCCTGAGCTCGGACGAAAAATCGGTTCATTTGTTCTTCCTCTAAGGCTGGCCTGACCTTAGCAGCCTCGGATCTCCATCGAGTAGCATACTCGCGGAATGTCTCGGTGGGTTTCTTTTTAGATTCTGGATGTAGAAGATATCTGATGCATTTTCTGTATTGAACCTGAACCTGTCCATGAAATCGGACGCCATTCCAACCCATCTCGTCCACTTCTTGGGATCTTGGCTAATGTACCAAGATAGCGCATCGCCTTTCAAACTTCTCATGAAGAGTTTCATGCGGATCTTCTCATCTCTTCCTACGCCGACCAGTTTATCACAATATGTCCTCAGATGGACTTTAGGATCCCTCGAACCATCAAACATTTCGAACTTGGGAGGTTTGTACCCCTCCGGGAGTTCAACGCCTGGCTGAATGCAAAGATCCTCATAATTTAGCCAATGCCTTTGCTTCCTTCAACGCCCTGGACTCGGCTAGTCAATTTCTTGAGCTCGGCTGCCAGGTTCTTGATGAGAGAGTCTTTGTCCTCAGATTCTGGTGTGTTTGTAATGGGTTGAGTGTATTGTGGCATGGTTTCCACATAGATGGGAATGTGGTGGGGATGATCACTTGATGGTTCAAGGATGAGGAGTGGAGCGTTGTTGTGACATGTGTTGCAATTTTGATGAGTAGCGGGTTATTTCTGCGGCTTCGGGATGTCCTGTGGAGGTATGGGGTGTTGAGCTTTGGGAAAGTTGATGTCTGGGGTCGTGAGGGAGAATGACAGACTTGCCAAGTTCCGAACTTGGTCTAGTTCTCTTGAAATTTCAGTAACTTTTGTTCGAGCTGAGCGGCACTTTCTTTGGATACCTGAATACCCTGAGGAACCT
>NW_017698812.1:0-2608 GCF_001879085.1 Nicotiana attenuata | reverse complement strand
CTTGAAACCCGCATTTATACAAGGCATACTCCTGAATCTTTCCCCAAGTCTGAACATGAGCCAATAAGGCCAACCATAGCATGCATTTCGACAATTCAATAGCTCGAATTACCCCTTATGCTCCTTTCCCGTAGCTGAAATAACCCATCAATATGCTAATCACCGGAAACCTCGCAAGTAATTAACCATGCAACCCCATCATAGGCGGTGGGACTCTCCCACTTAGCTCGAAGCCACTATTACACAACTCTGGAACTCACCGAAATTCTCTATCTCTTATTGACATAACCTTGCGCAATCAACCGCCTAAATTTTCGGATTCTTTCTGTAAAACCCCCTTCTTTTATACTCTGATTCGCCCACTACATTCGCACGACCGATCTCTTTTCTACATAACCGATAAAATTCTTCGCAGAGCCTCGCCAACCACGCGACTGCTAACCTCCTCGCTTGGGTAACCCACCTATAGAAAACTCTCCCTGGCATCTTCCAACACTGCTGCACAGGGTACAATCACTATGACATCAATGACCCTTCCTTAGTCTGAACTCACTCTCCAGTTGCACAAGTCCATTCACCCCTCGTGGACATCAATTAAATGTGCGGCAACATTCTTCCAGTTCAAAGTTATGTTGTATCCTTCTTCATTCAAGCAGCTCCTTCCCGTCGTATCAAGTCTCCTGCCGCATGATAGCCCATACTTCTAATTAATCCGCAGGCTTCAATCACCACAATCCCAATTCATTCCAAACTTTCCTTAAGGTGCGTAATCATCCTACCACTAAGCCCATATGCAACATCCGCCACTCTCCCACTTTGGGCAAACTCACTTCTTTAATCAACTACTTGACCTTTGCTTCACACACCTAGCCTTCTAGGAATTTTAGCCACCGTCCGACACTTTCCTCACATCATTCTTCATCCTTTGCTACTGAGTTATTGCCTTAATAAAACCTACCTTCGTAGCACTTGAATCCCCAAATCGCTACTAACCTTAAATTTTGCCAGAGATCATCTCTCTCGAGTGGGCACTATTATAAATGCTGATTCAACCCTGAACTACCTTACCTCGCGACATCTAACAGTCGCTTCTTCAATACTGACCTACAATGTCCTACTCCAAAGGCAAATTGTAGAAGTTCATAACACCGGCGAACTTAGTACGCTCAATTAGGACAACTACACCCCATCATAGAAGAAATCTCCACCACGCTTGCAATTACCAAGTCTTATTACTTCCCCAACCCACATCTGACCATTCTTAGCCCGATTGCCTTTCCCCTGCCGGGAATAAAATACTGAATTCTCTAGATTATGCACTGAGTCAACCTCCCTTCAAGTCATTCACTGCCCCGACACGTGGGCAACATCCTACCAACATATCACTACTGCGGGACAATCGTTCATAAGCATCATGGCAACTTGTGCCTAGCCTTAGAGCCCTCAGAAGTACCGCTACTGAGCTGAAGCAACAAAATATTCTTCCATAAAGCGACGATAATAATCCAATCAACTATACCAGGAGAAACATCCCGCATCACATCTTGTAATACCATCATGGCTCTTCAATTCTCGATTTATAACAAACGCTTTGCGTCGCATAAGGTTGAGTAGGAAGGGGACAAAGGCATAAGCCTCATAGGAATCAAATCACACGATAAGGAATCAAGAAGGGAAGTACTCCTAACAGTCCTGCAGCCTCCCGAGGATAAGTACAGACGTCTCCGTACCGATCCGCGAGACTCTACTAGACTTGCTCATGACTCGTGAGACCCTAGGAACCTAGTGCTCTGATACTATGTTGTCACGACCCAAAATCCACTAGGGGTCGTGATGGCGCCGGACACTGCTGTCAGGCAAGCCAACCAAATCACTTAATCAAACTCTCATTTTTTAACAATCTTGAAAACTAAGATTTTCCTTCAATTTTCCATAAATAAAAGATAATTGCTTCAATTCAAATTAAATAATAAGCAATTAATACAAAATATTTCAAACCATCCCAGAACCCGGTGTCACAAGTGCATGAGCATCTACTGTCAAGAAAATAAAATATAGCATCCGTCCGGAATACAATGGACAGGAAGTAAATACAGTGTACTGAAGAGGGCTACACTGGCTGCAGGCCGCCTCGAATAATGCAACTCACCTAGCCCCCAAATCCATCCGTGCTGCTGCGCCCAGTGGGCTGCTAGAAATAAATATACCTGTGCAACAAAAATGCACAAAAGTGTAGTATGAGTACGTAAACAACGTGTACTCAATGAGTATCCCGCCTAATCTCGAAGAAGTAGAGACGAGAGGGTCAACTTGGACACTTACTAGAGGTCATTTGACAATATACTAAAAATGTAAGGAAATCATGGATTTATATAGCAGTTTTAATTCACGAAGCCAGAAAACAGATAAACACCTTCCGCCAATAATCAAGGATTTTCAAGGTTTACTCTTTATTATCTTTTTAATTCATATCAAGCCACGAAGGGCAAATTTCACATTTAAAGTCCTCAAGCAACAATATAACATGCGCAAATAACACCGAGGTGACGGCCCGATCCAACAGAAATAAACTGTGCACTTGCCGAGGGTCGACTGCGCGCCTATAGAT
>NW_017698811.1:0-2609 GCF_001879085.1 Nicotiana attenuata | reverse complement strand
CTTTCCATCTAATATTTTATGTTTCACTTGGATTATACCGATCAAAACCTGGCAATCACCACACTCTAGAAGCTCTTCTTTCCCTTCTCTCTTCTCACTCTTCTTGTTTTAGGATATAAGAGAAATGATTTTATTTTTTCTATAGATTTATCTCTTGTTAATTATTATAATGAAATAATATAAAATAGTTTAAGATAATTTATAGATTCTTGAAAACTTATCAAGGAAGAATGGAGTTCAACCCATATAAATTAAATTTTCACATCAATTAAGTACATAAGAGATAACCTCCTAGAACAGATGAACAAATATCTTCACTTAAATTAACTTTTAAGGTTTAACAAACTATAGTTTTAAAATTACATTTGAATATAAAACTTTTAGGTTTGAAATCGCCTTCAAATAGTGTGAATAAATGAAATATTTTAATTTTATTTTTTAAATTGTGTTAAAATAGTTTCCTCTCTTTAATTGTATTTAATTTTTGTTCTTCCTCCTTTTATTTTCCAATACGTCCGAGGGTTAAAAAATCAACTTATAGTAATGTGACGACCCAAAGGGTCATCACCGGATTTCTCTCTTTTTCGTGCTTCCGAGGCCCTGAAAACCTCGCTTTAGTTGCCTCGATTTACGTGCGCAGTCCGGGCGCGAAGCCGAAAAGCTTTTATGTTGAAATATGTGAACTTTGTGAAAAATTTGGAGAATTTTGATATTAATATTGCTAAAGTTGACTTTGGTCAATATTTTTGGTAAACGGACCCGGACCCGTGATTTGGCGGTCCCGGAGGGTCCGTAGAAAAATATGGGACTCGGGCATATGCCCGGAGTCGAATTTCGAGGTCGAGAGCCCGAGAAATGAATTTTTCTGTGAAATTGTTTTTCTGAAATTATTAAGGAAAATAGAAATAAAAATTGATTAAAAACTATGGTATCGGGCTCGTATTTTGGTTCCGACGCCCGGTACAAGTCTTAAATATGTGTTAAGCCCTTTCTGTGAAGTTTGGTCGAAATCGGACGTCATTTGACGTGTTTCGGACCTAAATATCTAAAGTTTGAAGTTTATGAAGTTATAATGAAAAATCATGTGCCTTGAGGCTTGATTCTATGTAAATGATGTTATTTTGGCGATTTGATCGCGCGAGTAAGTCCGTAGGATGTTCTTGAGGTCGTGTGCATGTTTGGTTTGGAGCCTCGAGGGCTCGGGTGAGTTTTGGATAGGCATCGGATTGCATTTCTCATGTTTTAAATATCTGGTATGCTGGCTTCTGCAATTTTCGCAAATGCGAAGGGAAGACTCGCAATTGCGAGCTCGCAAATGTGAGCACTGCTTCGCAATTGCGAAGTCTGGGAAAATGGGGCACTGTCGCAAATGCGATCAATCTTTCGCAAATGCGAAGGGGGCCCAGATCGCAAATGCGATCATTACTTCGCAAATGCGAAGTCTGCATTGAGGCCCAGTGTTCGCAAATGCGAACTAAAATCTTGCAATTCCCAGACCTGTTGGGTTCGCAATTGCGAACCCAGCTTCGCATTTCCCATACCCGCGGCCCAGCAAATTTCATACTTAGTCGAAATTTTCATCACTTTTCACCATTCTTTCAAACCCAAAACACCATAGGCGATTTTCAAGAGCAAACTTCATCCCAAATCACTTGTAAGTTGATTTTTACTCAATTGTTTCAATCTTTAACATCATTAAACATGTTTTCCACTTGAAATCAAAGATTTTCATGGGTGAAATTGGGATTTTTGGGTAGAACCTAGGTCTTCTATAAATTGGGGAGTTGGACCTTGATTTGAGGTCCGATTTCAAAACAAATTATATATTTGAACTCGTGGGGGAATGGGTAACCAGATTTTGGTTCGAACCTCGAGTTTTGACCACGTGGGCCGGGGGTCGATTTTGGAATTTTTGGAAAAACTTGGGAAACTCGATTTATGCATTCAAATTGATTCATATAATGTTTATTAAGTAATTGAGCAATTTGTGATTAGATTCGAGTCGAATTGGAGGTGGAACCGCGAGGTAAAGCAATAGTTGAGGATTAAGTGGATTTCAAGGCTTTGGGTAAGTGTTTGTTCTAACTTTGGCTTGAGGGTATAGGATTAGGATGTTGTTTGCTACTTGCTAAATGTGGAGTACGGTGTATAGGCATGGTGACGGTCGTCTATGCACCGGAGTCTAGCATGACCGTGGGTCTTAATTGCTTTTAACTCGAATGATGTGACATAACTTCCTTGTTTAATTGATAAACTTCATATAATGTGAGCGGTTGAGGAAGAATCGTGGTTGGTATATTTTGGAGCGTTGGCTCGAACAAGAATGTGATAATTGAGAAAGAAGTGAGTTAAAAGAGGAGGTGTTGTGATTATTCCCTTGCCGGGACGTGTAGGCTATTATTATGTACTCTCCCTTGCCGGGATATTTGGGCTGTTAGTTGTACCCTTGCCGGGTTAAAGTGTTATGTTGTCGAATTCCCCTAACGGGGCCTTCTTTACAAAGTCAGATATTTTGAACTATAATATGGGATCGTGTGGCACGCCGTCCACTTATATACTATAATATGAGATCGTGTGGCACGCCGTCCACTTATATATTATGAAATGGG
>NW_017698810.1:0-2609 GCF_001879085.1 Nicotiana attenuata | reverse complement strand
ACCGAAATCCAACACACCACTCTGGTGATATGACACCTCAATACCGGCCTAAGCCACAACTTGCATAATATGCGTACCAATAAGAAACGGTCTGAACATACTCAAATCATGAAAATGACTCAAACGAAAGAGCGGTACCTCAAGCTCATCAGAACTGCCACAACACAAGGCTGAGACCCTGCCTCACATCATAGAATAGAACACACAAGTTTGACCCGCAAGGTCATGTTTCCATACGGCTTTGTTGCAACGCGCGATGCTATCTAAATACTACTTCCACCTGGAACACCTCTAGTCACTATGCTTGAAATCGACAACCATGCTCAATTGATGTCTGGAGCCAAAGAGAATCATTACACATCCCATGCTCTGCATGACCTATATAGGTCATGTTCAAATTCTTCCAATACCGACACGACGGATGAGATCTGTATGAATTCATGACACTGCTGAACCAACCATTCATTGGGTCTATACTTCTGGCAAGAACTATCACCTCATTCTGAACCAAATAATGGTCTTAGCCCCCTTAATTTACTTCATCTGCTCAGATTGCACTGAGATCGAATTCAATAATCTCGTCTCACCCAGTACGAACTGCTCGGGCAATAAGCCACCCCAGACATAATTAAAAGTCTCATATGATGCTACAAAGCGCCGATAGGCTACCGATACGAATGCGGTAGAAAAAGAAAAAGAACTCTGAAAGGAACTGCCTAACTCACGCACTACTATGTGCTCTCCTTAGAAAAATAAGAAGCAAGGCATACAAAAATAGCATATAGAAAACCATGCTCAATATCATACTGTTGCGACGCGCAACCCGATCCAAACAACACACTCATGGCGGCGTGCCACCCGATCCACACATAACACTCACCTAAAGAGGTGTACATCAAGCTAAATTGCTCATTAATATAAAATACCGAATTTCGGTCACAAGTATGCTAAGTGCACAATACCGTCCCTGAGGGGACATATAGCGCTATAAGCTACCAAAACTCAAGCTCAACTGAGGTGCGATGTACAATCTGAATCTCGAGAGCCATTTTGCTCATGAACATCATTTCTACGTGAATCCTCAACACATAAGCATTTTCTCAAACCGTCTCAAAACTCACGCGGCATAGTGTATCACTGCATAAAATATCTGACAACGGAATAACCCCCTGACTCCTCCTCCATAAGGAGCGCATCACTGAAATGAACCCGTTTGGCCTGACATAGAGCCCATATTCACATTTGAATCCATCCGCCGACCTCAAGCTGATCCTGCTCGCACTGAACTAGGTTAATTACCTTTCAAAGGTCCCTAACAACTCATCTTCCGCTCGTAACACATAGGAACATCCATCACAGTCGGAGGAATCATCCGTAGTCCACAACTCAATAGACTGAGTGCCCTCCGGGCATATATTCTCAATTCAACGATATTAACACAACCTTCATACTTGGTTCAAGTCTCCAATAAATCAAGTGACTAACTGCCATACTTACACACTCTTCCTGTGGGACACCCTCCCACAACCTACCATTACAGATAACTGGGTCGTACCTCCAAACCATCGGACCGCACTAACGCTGAAAAGCGATCAGGAATTATCAAACAGGATGCAAAGCCTTTTCACCAAACACCGTTCTCAGGTGATGCTGAAGACAATACCGACTTACCTTAAACGTCGAAACTGCTTCCCTGCTCATCCGAGCTCGTGACATCCTTGTCCATACCGAGCTGTTACCTCTATCTTCACTTCAAATTCCATACCACTCATTGCATCCAACATGCCCAAATACGATAGGACACGCTCTTCATCACAACTTCAGAACCATTGTTAGATTAACACTTCATCATATAAAACTTCCCACTTAACTCACTTCAGGAGAACCATAGGAACACACAGGTGAATTCTCATAACCGTAGAATATGCAAATCTCTAAGTAGTGGTCTAACCCACCATAACCCTTTCGGGATCCGCCTACACGTCACAGACCCATAATAATGGAGTACTCTCGAATAACATCGTTTACGGCGGACGACAGGCCTCACCTGAACCGCCGCAAATCACACGCGTAACCTGATCATGCTGAAGGAATTGATCTCTACCACCAATATGCCAACAGATATTTGGCTAACCAATCCATCTTCTTTCGACTTACCCTGATTGCCCTAGAAATAATAGTAACTGCATTCAACATATAACACCATCCATCCGCACTCATCCCGAGTGACTTTGAATCACGAGACCATGCTGTCTCACATCCCACGAACCATTTCGTACCTTCCAACTGCTACATCGCAAATCAAAACATCCTAGAACATTCTACGAATTCCGAACCATTACTTGCACCTTCCTGATAGTGCTACATAGGAGCCCATAATTGACATAGAAAAATTACACATCTTGACCTCTCCCAATGGAGACTCAGTTCTAATCACATATACAAATTCAAGATACCCAATTGTCACATGTAGAATCTCGACCACATTAGTACCATTCTCGAGAGTCATTTACTCTATTTAACTGCATTTAGCCTGGTCAAATGAACAGAACCACCCGTGCCTCGTTAGCACTCCGACACCGCAAGATATGACCTCGTCACATTACAAG
>NW_017698809.1:0-2609 GCF_001879085.1 Nicotiana attenuata | reverse complement strand
AACAGCTTTTGATCGGTCGCATGCGTTATCCCGGCTTTTCCTTATTTCCGATTGTAAACTCTTTCTTCTTATGTTCTCCTTCTTGTTTTTCACTCTTGCTTTTGTCTTTTCTCGTTCCTATTTCCTTCCTCTCTTCAGTTTTGTTTTTCTGCTCTTTTCTGTTCTTTTCGCCTTTTGTGGTTTTTCCTCTCTTTTCTCGTTTTTTGTTTTTTTTTTCTCTTGGTTATGGTCGAATCCTATGGAGATTGCCTACGTATCACGACCCCGCGTGAATCAGACCGAGCGTAGTTCTTGCAAAATAAATGTAAAGTAAAAGCAGAATGTTTTTTGGGAATTTCCAAGTTTATTGATAGCAACTACGTCTATTACAAAGATTCAAGATAGACTCTGATGCAAAAAGAACTACAGACTCCACATCACTATCCTAGTTCAAACAAAGTACAGACTCAATCCACTGACTGTCTTTTAGCAAAAGGGAAATACAAACTCCGACAGAAGAAATACGAGCCCAAGTGACCTAACTCCATGAAATACAAACTCAAAAGGTAAACTCTAGCAGACTCACAGACAACTATGAATACATTAAAGTCCCTGGTGCCCGCAGGACATCGTTCGGTCTCGCCGCGGGCCTATATGCAAGTTCCCCTTGGAGTCTGTCTAAGTCATTCATTATCTGCTTCGCGAATATCATGATTGATGCAAAGAAGGTGGTACTGGTCATGTTCTCGCACATCTGGCATTTCCGGGTAATAGAATGAGCAACGGTTAAAATTTTCTCTCGGATTCTTCCTTTCTCTTGAAGCAACCGCCCTATCTGCTGGGCCCTAGCCTCCAAAGTCTGCTCAAACGCATGGCTTTGTTCTCGAAGTTGTTGCAAGTCCATTTCTAGCTGTGCTAACTCCCTATAACAGTGTTCTCTCTCGACTTCGAAGTCCTTTGCCTGTTTAATCATTTGGTTTTCTGCGGCAGTGGCCTTTTCCTTTAATCTTGCGACCTTATTGTCATATTCTTCTTTTAACTGCTTAACCATGCAAGCCCGTTCTTCTGGCGATGATTCAGCAAAGTCCTGGATGTGTGGTCTTTTAGCTGGCCTTTCGTGCTCACATTCCCTTCTATACCAAGCAAGATATCCTGGCGACACTTCACCTTTGGCCCGATCCCGTATGCAAGTATCCCTTTTTAAGTATTTGCATTCGTTCCAAATCTGGCAAACTATTGTTTCAGGGAACTGGCCATCAGGGCCAATCTCAATCACTTGCAAACTAAGATCTTCATCCTTGGGCACTATCTGGCATCTCCCCAGCTGCCTCAACACTCGATACGGGGTGTAAGGCTGAATGCTTCTAAGCCCCATTAGAAGGAAGTGTGGTCGGGCTGCCGGCATATATACGATTTCATCAACGGGTAACCATCCCAGTGTCCACTCTATTCGGCTAGCCGTGAGGGACCGGAAATATGTTGTCCATCCCGTGACTCCTTCCGGCAATTTGGCTCCTTCAGTCCTCGTGTAAAATTCTTCTATGCATGTTTTTTCTGGAGACCCGTAGCTCAAAAACTGCGGGCGATGACACAGATGCTCGATCATCCAAATTTGTAATAACAAGTTGCACCCCTCGAAGCAAGTTTCCCCGGCTTTGCAAGCTGTAAGAGCGCGAAAGATGTCGGCCAATATCATAGGTGCAAGTGTACTTTTGGCCTGGGTAATTAACGTGCTGACGACTCCGGCTATTTTTATATCGATGTTCCCATCCTTCCTCGGAAATACTAAAAGCCCCAAGAAAGCCACCATAAAAGCGAAACATCGATGCTCCTCCCACTTCTGGCGGTTTCCTTTGCTACATATCTTACTTTCTGGGTTGTTGAACCCCCCCAATATGACCATAGCGATGATATATGAAGCTTAGGGTACAAAAACCATTTGCCAAGTCTGTGTTATGGACGGCCCTGACTATCTTCAAGGAGTCTAGAAATTTGTGTACAGCTACAACTCGGGGTGCAACCAAGTATTTGTTCCTCAATAGAACCTCATCCTTTCCAATGTAGCCCGCTATTTCCTCCAATGTCGGGGTAAGCTCGAAATCCGAAAAATGGAACACATTATGTGCTGGGTCCCAACATGTGACCAGTGCTCTAATAATATCTCCCCGAGGCACAATATCAAGCAGACCGGTGAGCCCTTTCAAATGTTTCTTGACCGCATCTTGCCCTTCTTTGCCCAAATCATTCCACCACAGATGCAACTCCAAAGGGATTTTATGCATGACTGAAAAGGGTTCATTTTGAGTCGTGCTCATCCTGCACATTTATGAAGGTGATTTAATAACTTATTTGACCCAAAAAAAAAGCAAATAACACTATTTTTGTTCAAATTTCCAATTTAAAACAAACGGCCGGTTTTGCAGTTACGGCCTTTCAGCACTTCGGGGAGAAGATTTTAAGGCTGTACCCGTTGACCATTGGGAAATGACTCAAGATGGCCATTTTTGCACAAACAGCCTTCCGGCGCCCGTTTGGGGACATTCGGCTATTTTTGACAAAATGGCACCCCCTGATTTATTTATGACAAAATAAAAATTGGTATTTTTCGGCTATTTTGCAAAAAGGGTGGT
>NW_017698807.1:0-2610 GCF_001879085.1 Nicotiana attenuata | reverse complement strand
AAGCAAAGAGTTTGCAAAACTAATGGGAAGTGAATTTGAAATGAGCATGATGGGTGAGCTTAACTTCTTCTTAGGATTGCAGATCAAACAAAGTCAAAATGGAACCATGATTCACCAGCAGAAGTATACAAAAGAACTAATCAGGAAGTTTAAAATGGAGGATTCTAAAGAAATAGATACACCTATTGCAACTGCCACTAAATTAGATATTGATGACCTGGTTCATCAGTTGAACAGAAGTTGTGTAGGGGTATGATTGTTTCACTTTTGTATCTTACTGCCAGTAGACCTGACATTGTTTTCAGTGTAGGGCTATGTGCTCGTTTTCAGGCAAATCCAAAAGAGTCTCACTTGACTGCTGTCAAGAGGATATTGAGATATTTGAAGGGCACTACTGAATTGTGTCTTTGGTACCCTAAAGATAGTAATTTCAATCTAGTAGGATATGCTGATGCTGACTATGCAGGTTTCCTAGTGGATAGAAAAAGCACCTCAGGTATGGCACACTTCCTTGGCTCATGTCTTGTATCATGGGCTACCAAGAAGCAAAATTCAGTAGCCCTATCTACTGCTGAAGCTGAGTATGTGGCTGCAACTTCTTGTTGTGCTCAACTACTGTGGATTAAACAACAATTAGTAGATTTTGGTATAGAAGTGGGATGCATACCAATATTTTGTGATAACACTAGTGCTATAAGTATGACAAAGAACCCTGTTCATCATAAAAGGACCAAGCACATAGATGTTAGACACCACTTCTTGAGAGATAATTATGAGAAAGGACTAATCTCAATAGAATTCTGTGCCACTGATAAACAAATAGCTGACATCTTCACCAAAGCACTGAATAGGAAAAACTTTGAAAGGAACGGGTTGGAATTAGGGATGATTAAGATCTCCTAAAAGGAACCAGTTCAGAATGTAATGAAAAAAAAAATGAAAAAAATGAAAAAAAAAACATTTTTGGTTAGAAGTTCTGATTTTATGTAAATATCTAGATTAATTCTTACTCAGTCTCATACTCTAATCAGTATACTCCTGTGACGTGTGTTTATATTAATTCATTGATCTCTTACAAAGTCTTTTTTCTATTCTGATATATGAGGCATAATCAAGAGGAGTTCTACTTGAAGAACCTGGTTCATCAGTATATGCTCATAAGAAAGGGTCAGGTATGTTTCTATACTTTGCACAATTAGAAAAATAAATATTCCAATTATGAGCAGAAGTCCTATCCTAACCAAACTCCTAAAAATCTAACCGTTGTGCGTTGAACCAGTTTCATTCTCTTCGAATTCTAAATAAAACGGGATTATCTCCTTAAAACTAGCGTCGATCAATTACCTCTTAAAGACCGGAGTCCTAATGAGATTAGACCCCTGATTGACCACTCAAAAGACTGCCATTACTGCACCTAATCATACTCTACTTTAAATACACTCCACATATTCCTACTTCACTCCATAACCGTCATTAAGTGTTAAACCCCTGATCATCCTCCATCTCTCCAAAATTCTCCAAAATTCCCGAAAATCCTCCAGAAATTCTCCGCCATGACTAACTCTCAAGAAAATCCTTTAACTCCCCCACCAGCATCTCCTAACACATCTTCATCTGTACCTCCTAGCGACAACCCTAAACCAAGATTCCGCCGGCAGAAAATGTTGGCAAGAAAGACTGTAGCTACTGGTGCTCTGAGAACAGCTCTCAACGAAAAATTGAAAGTGAGTCAAAGAGGGGAAAGCTCTGAAAAGGAATCATCTGACTCAAGCTCCGAGTCTGAAGCTTTTGTCTCTGCAAGCGATGGAGAAGAACGTGGGTCTTCTGAATCAGACAAGAATCAAGAAACCCCTAAAGAGGTAAATACATGCTATGTTTTTTCTGATATAGTGGAGAAAGTAGATGATATGTTTGTGTTAGTGGGGTCTGTGAGAGATGTAAGTGAGGGAGAATTGAAGAGTAAGGGAAAGAAAAGGAAAGGTAAAATTCTTGCAATTTGTGGAGGAGTTGAGGAGAGTGGCAACAAGCCAGGGGGAGAGTGAATCTGGGGATGCTGCTGAAGGTCTTGTGCACCTGAGTGAACAACAAGATGCACCTAGTTCATCTGTGGAAGAAACCTTGGCTGACATTCTGAAGAAAGTTGGAGCAAGCTATGATCCCAAGAAGCGCAAAGCTTCTTCTCAAAAGGCTCCAACTGCCTCTAAGCCAACAAAGAAGAGCAAGGTGTCATCTCCTAAGTCTACTGTCTCTTCAGTACCAAAGGTGAAAGCTACTAGAAGCAGGGTAAAGACAAGTGAAGCTGAATTCCAGAAAGCCCTAGAGGCAAGCAAGAAAAAGAAGAAGGAAAAGGGAAAAGCTAAAGTTGTGGAAAGTTCTGTGGCTGCAGAAGAAGAGGAGGAAGAGATGGAACTGGTCCATCAGGAGAGAGGTACAACTAAGGAGGTTCCCACTCCTAAACCAAAGAAATCCAAGCCTTCTACCAAGAAGTCTTCAGAATCTATCTCTACTGAACCCTCCCTAGCAAAAAGAACCAGGTCTGCAGTCAAAGGAAAACAAGTGAAAGTTCCTGAAGAAGAAGAAGCATGGAGTGGAGAGGAAGAAGAAGAGGAA
>NW_017698806.1:0-2610 GCF_001879085.1 Nicotiana attenuata | reverse complement strand
GGACCAAAGCAAAACAGTCTGCATTAAGCTTTTAGAACTTCAATTAACTACGTTTTACCTCCGGGCTAAGATTAGCTCCTATGTACACTTTTCTCTCGGGCCAATGTATAAATAACACCACGGCCTCTAGCTCTTCTATCGTTGTTTTGATGTTATCATTCTCCTCCGGTTCTTGAATGGTATCAGGTCTTGAATCCAGATCTATTTGCTTTTGCTCAGGTGAGGTTGTTTCCATATTACCCTCACCTAAATTCTGTAATTGCTATTTGTCTCCACCATTAACAATTGAATCTGCAACGGAATTGATGCTCCTAGATGTTTGTTGATCACCTCTGATTTGGTATATTCCCCATGGAGATGGGAATTTAATAACTTGATGTAGAGTTGCTGGGACAGCATCCATATCATGGATCCAAGGTCTCTCCATGATCATATTATAAGCCATTTCCATATCTACTATCTGAAATTTAGTTTCTTTAACAACACCTGCAGCAAAAGTTGTTAGAACTACCTCTCCTTTTGTTACTACACTTGAATTGTCGAACCCGGACAAGGTATGCGCCTTCGGTATCATTTTGTCTTCAGCTTGCATTTCACGTAATACCCTTAGTAGTATAATATTTACGGAACTTCCTGGATCAATCAAAACACGTTTTACATTAGTGTCATGTACAAGTAAAGATATTACCAATGCATCGTTGTGGGGGGTGATCACTCCTTCTGTATCTGCATCATCAAAAGTGATACTTTCATCTTCTAAGGTCTGTCGCACTCGCTTCCCGTGCGTGATTGTTACTTTGAAAACTTTATTTGAAGCCGTATATGTTACTCCATAAATATCCTCTCCCCCACTTATAACATTCACGGTTCTCTTGGGTGATGGGGGCTTTGGTGGTTCTTGCCTATTTTTCATGTAGGCTTGCTTACCTTTCTCACTAAATAACTCAGTGAGATACCCTTGTTTCAATAGATGGTCCACTTCACTTTGCAAGAATCTACATTCTGAAGTCTTATGCCCGTGATCATTGTGAAATTCGCACCAATGATCTTGATTGCGCTTATTTGGATTTGACCGCATCTCTTTCGGTCACCGTACCTTATCTCCCATGCTCCTCAAAACAGCTACGAGCTCGGAGGCAGTGACATTGAAATTATATCCACCAAATCTTGCCTTCAAACTTCCATCATCATCTCGTGACCCGCGTGTGTTTCGATCATTCCCAAACCTTGATGAGGAGCCTGATTCCCTGTTCCTAGGTCTGTGATCGTACCTTTGATTATCTTGTCTTGACCGTGAGTCCTTTCCCGCAGGTCCCTTGTATGTCTCGTACCTGTTTTTACCGGATCTCTTTTTATTTTCCACACGCCTTGAGCTTACCTTTTCTTCTGTTTTATGTCGTAAAATAATGTCTTCTTCAATCCTCATCTTTGTGCTGTATCTGTTGTAGACATCATTCCACGTTGTTGCTGGGAATTCACGAAGGCTTTATTTGAGTCGCCTCATGGCTTCTGAACTCTTCTCATTTAAATTACTAGCAAAGGCTATGGCTGCCCAATTGTCAGGTACTCGTGGTAGCGTCATTCTTTCCCGTTGAAATCTATCTACGAACTCTCTAAGCAACTCTGAGTCTCCTTGCTTGATTTTGAAGATATCTTCCATTCGTTTTTCAACTTTTTGAGCTCCCGAGTGTGCTTGATAAATAAATCTGCAAGCTCAGCAAACGAATTTATAGAATTTTCAGGTAAAAGAGAATACCATGTTAGAGCTCCTTTAGTGAGTGTTTCACCGAATTTTTTGACCAAGACCGACTCAATTTCTTGCTTAGTCAAATCATTGCCCTTGACACCTGTTGTGAATGCAGTAACGTGATCTCGTGGGTCTGATGTACCATCATACTTTGGAATATTAGGCATCTTAAACTTCTTTGGAATTGGAAGGGGAGCAGCGCTTGGCTTCCATGGTTGTTGGGAATATTTATCTATATCCACACCCTTGATCACGGGCGGTACTCCAGGTATTTGCTCTATGCGTTCATTTTGCTCCTTGAGCTGTTTCTGCAAGGTTAGTACTAGACTTTGTAAATCAGAATTAACTGGATTACCTGGGTCTCTCTCTTGTGTTTCACTAGGGGTTCCACCGCTGCCAGAATTAATCAATCCTGAACGAGGATTCTCCAAAGTGTTGTTGTTCGGAGCAGATGTGGGTGGGACAGCAGGCAATTGGCGAACAAAAGCTTGGAGAGCGTTATTGACTTGAGAGGCAATAAGTTTTTGCAGAGCCTCATTCATGGTTTCAACGTTTTCGAATTGAGTCTGTCCATCTGTATAAGATCCATCAGGAGTGCCTTCACGAGATCGTCGTGGGGAGCCTCGTGGAGAATCTTGTGGAGAGCCTTGTGGGGAATCTCCCTGAAGTTGTTGGATTGTCTGAATTTCTGGGTTTCCTTGAGTGTTGTCATTGTTGTTCGACATGATTGATGCAATCAAGAAAATTAGATTGAGATATGCTTGATTATCAGATTCCCGGTAACGGAACCAATTTGTTTAACCAAAAAATAGAATTTCGGTTAAAACTAAAAATTAAGAGGAAAAATCGGGTTACTGATAATC
>NW_017698805.1:0-2610 GCF_001879085.1 Nicotiana attenuata | reverse complement strand
AATGAACAAACTACTGTTTCGCTTTGCAAACACACGGGGCAAGTTCTAGGCATCAAATGCAATGCACAGAATAACACCCAAACCTCACACACACATGGCACATAACTCACTCAGGATTGGATTCATCAAGACACTCTAGTCAAAGCAGTTAAGCAAATTTAAAATCATACAATTTAAGGTACTTATACAAGAGTCAAAAACTGAGCCTAAGCGTCACAACCAAAGTACTCACTATTCTGAAGGCATAACAAAGTCAAGAGATATTGCTTCAATTCAAAATACAACACAATGGCTCCTATTCCTAAAAAAAAAACTAACTACATCCGGTTCAAATAAAACCATTGGAAAAGAACCGTGGTTTAAAGAAAAACCAAGGGGGAATTGCTACACTAACTAACAAAAAAAATTTTTTTTTTTTGACTTAAATCCCTCAAGAAAATTGTCTAATAGATCCATCGTTGGGAAAAGTCCAATCTTTTTTAAAAAAAAAACATACTATTTAATTAAACTAATACAGCTAAAGTAGCATGAAAAGTCACCCGGACAATCTCATCACCCCACACTTAAAATTGTGCATTGTCCCCAATGCACAGCATAACCATAAGAGGGTAAGAGAAACTCCCTGGTAGGCCAAAGGCCGAAGCACTAGCAGTTCATGGGGTACTCAGACTTCTCCCAGGCTTGGTCCTTCGTGCGGGTACCTCACACTTAGTTCCAAGCATTTGATTTGCTGTTGCATCCTTCCAATAGCTTTGCTTTCCACGCTCCTAGAAAATAAAAAATCGACACTACAAGAATAATACAATTAAAAATAAATAAATAAAAAATAAATAAACGAAAGCAATAAAGCAGGGTTGCCTCCCAACAAGCGCTTGATTTAACGTCGCGGCACGACGCGAATCCCTTTTTTTTGCCTCCACCTCGAGCTTATGAATTGAACCCCAAGTTTTGATTCAAGCTTATGATTATGGTCATGGGGCGGTGGAACGAATCTAACTAGCACAAGGAAATAATGTAGTATTCTGCACTCCTTGGCCTTTGTATGAGGTATGTAATTCTGACTTTCTGGCAAGAAGAATTCCAGAATATATGCACCTTGTTCCTCATTCCTTGACTCTTCGATTGGTTCAGATGACTCTATTTCCATATCATCATCCAAACATAATGTGGAAAAATGTTTGGAGTGTGGACCAATGCGCTCAAACACATGAACTTCAGGACTTTCAACATCTTCAACATCAATGATACTAGAGTCAACAAAATTTATATCCTCAAAGTCCTTGGTTGGCTCTAGTCTCACTTCTTCAACATTGACATCCTCAAATTGTAGTTGGCTAGGTTGTTGCTGTTCTACTCTGACCTCCCCAATTAACACCTCAAATTCATGCTCTTCTTGGCTGCTATCCTCAATATTGGCTTGTTTAGCATTAAAAGCTCCAACCACTTGACTCAATTGAGCCTCCAACTTGCGAATAGTTGCCTCTTGCCTTTCTATGTGCAATTGTTTCTCATTGTTTTGTTCCAGAAGACACTTTAGCATATCCTTGATCTCCTTCAGGTCCGCATTCTCAGGTTCTTTGTTCCTATTAACTTCACAAGAAAAGGTAGAACCATCATAGTAAGGGGTTGGGAGAAAATAAGAAATATAAGCACAACCATGAAGGTGACCATTTTTTACCACCACACACATCACACACATTCCACAAATAAGATTGAGTTGGTGCACATAACTCGCTCTCAGGAACGTTTTGAAAATTTTGCCACGGGTTGTTTCCTTTACAATATGTATGGAGATCAATAGTAGAATTATCTACACCTAAATTCCCATAATTCCAAGATGTCATGTTTCTCAAATCAACAGTTATAAAAAAAATACCAAGAAAAAACAAAATAAAATAAAAGTTCAAACTTGAACCCTAGCAATATATACAGCTACAACTACACCGTTAGTTCCCCGGCAGCGGCGCCAAAATTCGATCACGCCCAACTCTAGTCCTAAAAAGGATAAGCGGTCGCTGCAAATATAATCCGGTCTAAAAGTCCGGAGTCGAATCCTACAGAGAACTAAAGTTTCGCTGTAATTGTTCAATATCGCAAAGAAGACAAGTTTGAACAATTTCTAAATTATAAAATTAAGATTTTTATATCTAACTAATTAACCAACAAATACAATAAAACGGTAAAATTATCAACTAACGAGACAAAGGTTTGGAGACTAAATTAAGGAGGTCTAGAGTTATGATTTCCCCAATTGTTGATTTCATTAGTTGTATGTTTCTTATAGCTTTGACTTAGTTGCCTCTATCAATCATGAACTCTCCAGCTATCATAAATCTCTCTCAAGCAATTATGATAATTTACTAGACGCACTCTCTCAAGCTACGCTAGCTAGATTCTCATTACAGTTCACTTAGATCGCACCTGAGGTATCGTTATCTCTAATCCAACCTCTAAACCCTCGGTTATGACTCTCGCCTATACTCCGGGAGTGATGTTGTTCAAACAACTACCTAAATATGCACTCTCTCTCAAGCAGATACATAATAAATAGGAACGGCTAATTGAGGATCCTTTCGATTAACCGAAATCAAAACGTTGTTGGACAAATAG
>NW_017698804.1:0-2610 GCF_001879085.1 Nicotiana attenuata | reverse complement strand
TTTAATGTATTCATGATTGTCTTTTGAGTCTGTATTTCCTTTTCTACCAGAGTTTGTCTTTTGAGTCTGTATTTCCTTTTCTACTAGAGTTGGTCATTTGAGTCTGTATTTCCTTTTCTACTGGAGTCTGTATTTCCTTTTCGTTAAAAGTCAGTCAGTTGATTGAGTCTGTATTTTCGTTTAAAATGGAATAGGGATGGTGGAGTCTGTAGTTCTTTTCTGCATTAGAGTCTGTTAGTTGTTTAATCTGTCAGTTTTGAGTCTTTGTAATAGACATATTTGCTATCAATAAAATTGAAAATCCCAAAAAAAATTTTGCTTCTACTTTACATTTATTCTGCAAGAACTACGCTCGGTCTGATTCACGCGGGGTCGTGATACGTAGGCAATTTCCATAGGATTCGACCGTAACTAAATGAAAAAAAAAGGAAACACAAGAAACGAATGAAAAGGAAAGAGGTGAAAAATAAGAAAGGAAAGAAAAACAAAAGAGGAAAAGAAAACAAAAAGAAAATAAGAAACCAAACAAAAGCAAACAAGAGAAAATAAAAAGGGAGAAAAGGAAAGAAAAGAGCGGAAAAACAATTTTGAGGAAAGGAGCGAATAGGAACAAGGAAAAACCAAGGCAAAAGAAAAAAAAGAGGGAAAAATTAGAGAGAAAAGCAAAAGAAAAGAGGGAAAGCCAAGAAACAAACAATGGAAAACGCGAGGGAAGAATGAGAGGAAAGGTATGGCAAATAAAGAAAAATGAAAAGGCCGGGATGACGCATGCGACCGATCAAAAGCATAATAGGAACTGTTAGCTGCCTAGGTGCATTCACTCCCCAAATGTGCGGGTACCAATATGTTAAATGCCCTAACGCTAGCGTGATGGTTTCATTTTGTCATGTCATTCCAGAAAGGTGGTTGGTTTGTGGTTTGAAAGTGGTAACTCTTCTTTACAACACAAGGACAAGAGGCAATGGCAAACAACAATAGAACTGAGTTGGTTAATACCGGTGCCCGACAGCAGTTGGATGAACGGGATGATGGTTTGGCTGAAGAGGTGCGGATGTTAAGACAACACATGGCAGACATGTATCAAGCCTGGATGACTGGGAAGGCACCACCCCTGCCACCACCAATTTTTCCAGATGCTGCCCTTACCCAAACTCCCAACACAATGCCAGATGATCCTCCATATTCTCTGATACATCCGCTTATCACACTCGTCCCAACTACCCTAGTAGCTCCATCGCTCATCCTTCAGTTACTACTCCCCAAAATTGCCCTCCTGTCATATCCATTACCCCAAACAATGAACACCCATTCAAAGCTCGTAATGCCCAATATCACCCTCCAGAGGTTGCCCACAGGGTCCTTGATTCATACAAGAAGAGCTCCCGGGATGAGCTCCATGCTAGAAATGAAAAGGTTACAGGAAGAGAAGGACGAGATGAGGTACCCAGGAGCTTGAAAAGCACAGAACAGTCCTTAAGGGACAAGCAAAGAGTGGGAGGCCAGGGTAGCATGACTTGCAAAGAACTGATGGTGCCACATGACGCCCGCCTGCCCGCAGGATTCAAAGTACCAAACTTTAACTTGTATGATGGGCGTGGAGACCCGGTAGCCCACCTGAGGGTCTATTGCAACGAAATGAGGATTGTTGGAGAGAAAGATGACGTGATGATGGCATATTTCAGTGAAAGCCTAATTGGGGCAGCTTTGGACTGGCATGGTCGTCAAAATGTCGATGAGTGGCTTACATTGGGTTACATGGCTCAAGACTTTGTCCGATACTTTCAATGCAAATCGAGGGTTACCTCAGACCGCTCCTCACTATCTAAGATGGAAAAGAGGCTGGAGGAAAGCTTTAATGAGTTTGGGCTCAGATGGAGGGAGCAAGCTGCTCGAGTCAGTCCCCCGATCAGCGAAGAAGAAATGGTTAAGCTTTTTCTACAGGCCCAGGGACCCACCTACTACAGTTATTTGATCCCGGCCCTGGGAAAGCCTTTCAATGATGTGTTAAAAATGGGGGAGCTAGTGGAAGAAGGAATCAAGTCAGGCAAAATCGTGAGTTGTTCGAAAGCCATTCAGAACGTACCAGTAAGCTTGGTTGGAAGAAAGAGGAACGGAAAAGACGATCCGATAGGTTTTCCTGATCAACACTTCCAGCCTCGACATCGTCCCCGTGGTTATCCTTGTGCATTAAATGACCTTCCCCGACGCTACTTCTCTCCACAGAAATCCCAAAGTCGCACATCGTAGTGCCCAGCTCAAAATAATGCCCATATACCCCTGCGAGCTTCCCAAAAACACCCCGGCTCAGGTTTTCGGCCCAATTCAGTGTTTAAGAATGAGAGGTTACAGAAGAAGAAGACCTTCACTCCATTGGGAGAATCATATGCCAGTTTATTCCAGAGGCTAAGAACACTGGACATGTTGAAGCCGATTCAGATAAAAGTGCCGAACCCTCCTCCAAAGAAGTTCGATCCTTCTCAACAGTGCGCATACTGCTCAGGTGCCCTGGGGCACGACATAGAGAAATGTTGGAATCTGAAGAATGCAATTCAAAAGCTTATTGATGCAGGCGACATCGTCGTGCAAAATCCAGATGCAACAAACATTGCC
>NW_017698803.1:0-2610 GCF_001879085.1 Nicotiana attenuata | reverse complement strand
GGCCGGGATTTGGAAAGAAAAGGCTCCTCGGTGTTTGGCCGGGAGATCCTCGGTCTTTTGGCCGGGATTTGGAAAGAAAAGGCTCCTCGATTTTTTTTTGGCCGGGAGATCCTCGGTTTTTGGCCGGGATTTGGAAAGAAAAAGCTCCTCGGTTTTTTGTCCGGGAGATCCTCGATTTTTTGGCCGGGATTTGGAAAGAAAAAGGCTCCTCAGTTTTTTGGCCGGGAGATCCTCGGTTTTTTGGCCGGGATTTGGAAAGAAAAGGGTCCTCGGTTTTTGGCCGGGAGATCCTCGGTTTTTTGGCCGGGATTTGGTAAAGAAAAAGCTCCTCGGTTTTTTGGCCGGGATATTTAAGGAATGGGATCCTATGCTACCATGATTTGTTTTTCTTTTGGGATTTTCATTTTTGTTTCTTTTCTTCTTTCTTTTTTCTTTTGTTTTCCTCTTTATATGTTTTCCTTTTTATTTAGCAAAACGCATGAAAGAATTTGGGGGGAAACTTCCTTTTTGGTCGTTTTCCTGTTGCAAAGCTGTTTCAGCGCTTGCGCATTTCATTTCCTTTTGGATTGAACCTGCTTCTTGCACAGTTGCTTTGAATTAGACCTGTTTTCAACAAAGAACAATTTGTTAGTTTGAAACGGTGGTTGGTTTTGTGGCCTTGATCATCCCAATCGCTTGATCCCGGTCCCCTTTCTGTTGAGAACTTTGCTGCTTGTTGGCTTTGAGGGCGAATCTCTTTTCAAACCAATCGGGTTCAACTCTCAGGATTTCATTATGACTCGCCCGTGTGGGCTCTGGCCTTATCACTTTGTTCTACCCTTGTCTTTGATTTTCTTTCTCTTCCAATGTCTTTGCTTCAAAAGCATCAACCACTATGGTCAGTCGGGATTGGCCTGACGCACTCGCTGAGGCTGGGCATTTTCTTCGACTCGGATCGGGCGGGACCCTGTGAAGCCGGTCCTACCACCTTTTCTTTGTAATAGTTACGGAATCAGAGTTAAACCGAAAGGAATTCAAAGAAAAAGTATGCAGAAGACAAGCGGATGAGTTTAAAGAGAAGCGTCCCTTTCGGGGGAAAAGAAGGACTCATCTGGGGTGCATGCTGGCTTCAAATGAACATGACATGCTTCTTGGACTGGACGCCCGACCCACACAAACTTTCCAGCTTCCATTGTTCCGCATTTCAAAACCAGGGAACCTTGCCAGGACTCTTTCAGTGATGAGATGTCTTCTTTTCGGCCGACAGCGCCCTTTGCGGGTTTTCGCCAATCGACCTCTCTCATTTCTCTTCTCACCGTCGCCCGATAGTGCTCTTTGCGAGTTTTCACTAAGCGGACTCTCTCATTTTCAGTTTCTCTACTTACCATTGTCTTATGGTGCCCCAAGGTTTTCACCGATAAGACTCTCTCATTTTATTTCTCTCAATTTGAATTGTATCAGATTCCAACAATGACGTTTGCCACTTCCATGCCTTTGTCAATTGATCGGAAGGACTGGGACAAGGTTTTGGGGTAAAAAGGATTTTGGGCGGATCTACAACTTTGGAACCACTTCGGCGGATTCATGGCCGAACCATTATATCATCTGCCCCAGTTTCATCTTTTGGGGAAATTGGGATTTTTGTTTTGGTGTGACTGAACCTCAGCGAGAGGCTGCCTACGTATCCTTTCGGAATCAAGTCAAACGTAGTTCAGGAAAATAATTTTTTTTTTTTTGGTTTTTGTTTTTGTTTTTCTTTTTCTTTTCTTTTTCTTTTCTTTCTCTTTTCTTTTCTTTTTTCTTTTCTTTTCTTTTTCCTTTTCTTTTTTCCTTTCTTTTCTTTTCTTTCTCTTTTCTTTTCTTTTTGCACTTCCGGGTTCCAAAGAGGGTGATCAAAGAAGAGTAACCGGCTCAAAGGGTTTACGAAGGATTGATAGTGTTTGGGTAGCGGGAAAGAAAGTCTTCGTCATCTCAATTGCACAAAAGCCATCAAACCAGGAGGCCTAGACATAATACCTTTTGACTGCATCTGCATTGACTGCTGTTTCAGGATCATTTCCTTCGATGTCTCCCAGATACAGTGCTCCTTTTGGCAATATCTTCCGGATTATGTATGGACCTTTCCAATTAGGGGCAAACTTTCCTTTTGCTTCCTGGTGATGAGGGAGAATGCGTCTGAGTACAAGCTGTCCCACTTCGAATTTCCTGGGACGCACTTTCTTGTTATAAGCGCGGGCCATTCTTTGTTGGTATAACTGCCCGTGACAAACTGCAACCATCCATTTTTCATCAATGAATGATAACTGCTCTAACCGGGTCTTAACCCACTCACAGTCCTCAATCTCTGCTTCAACAATTATCCGGAGTGAAGGGATTTCTACTTCTGCAGGTATGACAGCTTCGGTACCGTAAACCAACAAGTACGGGGTCACTCCAATTGATGTACGCACTGTGGTACGATACCCGAGTAATGCAAAAGGTAGCTTTTCATGCCATTGCCTGGAGCTTTGAATCATCTTTCTCAAAATCTTCTTGATGTTCTTATTTGCTGCTTCAACGGCACCATTGGCTTTTGGCCGATAAGGAGTAGAGTTTCTATGCGTTATCTTGAATTGTTCACATACCTCTCCC
>NW_017698802.1:0-2610 GCF_001879085.1 Nicotiana attenuata | reverse complement strand
GTGTTCTCTCTCGACTTTGAAGTCTTTTACCTGTTTAATCATTCGGTTTTCCGCGGCAATGGCCTTTTCCTTTAACTCTTCGCGACCTTATTGTCATATTCGTTCTTTTAACTGCTTAATCATGCGAGCCCGTTCTTCTGCATTTTTAGCCAATTGTCTCCGGACCCCAACTAATTCCTTTTCTGCTTTGTCGAGGTCAAAACTGTAATCATTCACCTTTTGCCTTAGATTTGCTATAAGTCTTTGTATCTTTGGCACTTCTGACGGGGTTTGTCGGCCTCTAGTTTCATCTTTTGGATTTGGGCTCGTAAGACTTCATTCTCTTTGGCCAATCTTTTTCTCTCACCTTCGTCAGCGGCGGCCTGCAAGCTATTTTCAAATCGGAGGTCTTGGACCTGTTTTTCCAACGCTCCTATGCGGGCCCTGTACTCATTTTCTTTAGCTAACCAAGCCCACTGTTCTTGCGATGATTCAGCAAAGTCCTGGATGTGTGGTCTTTTAGCTGGCCTTTCGTGCTCACATTCTCTTCTATACCAAGCAAGATATCCTGGCGACACTTCGCCTTTGGCCCGATCCTGTACGCAAGTATCCCTTTTTAAGTATTGGCATTCGTTCCAAATCTGGCGAACTATTGCTTCAGGGAACTGACCATCAGGGCCAATCTCAACCACTTGCAAACTAAGATCTTCATCCTTGGGTACTATCTGGCATTTCCCCAGCTGCCTCAACACTCGATACGGGGTGTAAGGTTGAATGCTTCTAAGCCCCATTAGAAGGAAATGTGGTCGGGCTGCCGGCATATATATGATTTCATCAACGGGTAACCATCCCAGTGTCCACTCTATTTGGCTAGCCGTGAGGGACCAAAAATATGTTGTCCATCCCGTGATTCCTTCCGGCAATTTGGCTCCTTTAGTCCTCGTGTAAAATTCTTCTATGCATGTTTTTTCTGGAGACCCGTAGCTCAAAAACTGAGGGCGATGACACAGATGCTCGATCATCCACATTTGTAATAACAAGTTGCACCCCTCGAAGCAAGTTTCCCCGGCTTTGCAAGCTGTAAGAGCACGGAAGATGTCGGCCAATATCATAGGTGCAAGTGTACTTTTGGCCTGGGTAATTAACGTGCTGACGACTCCGGCTATTTTTATATCGATGTTCCCATCCTTCATCGGAAATACCAAAAGCCCCAAGAAAGCCACCATAAAAGCGAAACATCGATGCTACTCCCACTTCTGGCGGTTTCCTTTGCTACATATATTACTTTCTGGGCTGTTGAACCCCCCAATATGACCATAGCGATGATATATGAAGCTTAGGGTACAAAAACCATTTGCCAGGTCTGTGTTATGGACGGCCCTGACTATCTTCAAGGAGTCTAGAAATTTGTGTACAGCTACAACTCTGGGAGCAACCAAGTATTTGTGCCTCAACGGAACCTCATCCTTTCCAATGTAGCCAGCTATTTCCTCCAATGTCGGGGTAAGCTCAAAATCCGAAAAATGGAACATATTATGTGCTGGGTCCCAACATGTGACCAGTGCTCTAATAATATCTCAAGCAGACCGGTGAGCCTTTTCAAATGTTTCTTGACCGCATCTTGCCCTTCTTTGCCCAAATCGTTCCACCACAGACGCAACTCCAAAGGGATTTTATGCATGATTGAAAAGGGTTCATTTTGAGTCGTGCTCATCCTGCACATTTATTAAGGTGATTTAATAACTTATTTGACCTAACAAAGAAAAGCAAATAACACTATTTTTGTTCAAATTTCCAATTTAAAACAAACGGCCGGTTTTGCAGTTACGGCCTTTCAGCACTTCGGGGAGAAGATTTTAAGGCTGTACCCGTTGACCGTTGGGAAATGACTCAAGATGGCCATTTTTGCACAAACAGCCTTCCGGCGCCCGTTTGGGGACATCCGGCTATTTTTGACAAAACGGCACCCCCTGATTTATTTATGACAAAAATAAAAATTGACATTTTTTGGCTATTTTTGCAAAAGGGTGGTTGGACCCGATGAGGGTTGCCTACGTATCTCACATCCGGTGAGAACCAAACCAGCGTAGTTCGGTCAAATAAACCTAATTATTTTGAAAACATCCCTAATTTGAAAAATAACTTTTTTTTGGTTTTTGTTGGCAAATTCACTTTTCTGAAAGCAAGACTCTTTTTATATTTTCTTTTTAGTGGCAAATAAAATGAACTAATTTGAAAATAAAACTCTTTTGTTTTTCTTTTCCATTGGCAAACAAAAACTACTTTTCTTCTTTTCTTTCATTTTCAAAAATCCGGCAGCATTTCGGCACTACTTGGCCATTTTTTCTAGTATAGGTAATTAACTCTCCACACTGCTATTTGCTCTTTTCTCTCTTTTTTGTTTTTCCAAATATTTAAAGCCGGTCAGCATGTGAGTCCAAACAGATAAATGCACAAGTAGGATGCATCAGGATGGTCCATTATTCCGGGTACACCTGTCCTAGACGGACCCAACCCCTGTGTTAAGTCCCCTAAGCCAAAATGCACGTGATGCAGATAAGCGTTCCTACTAGGGATCCGGCATGGAGTCAAGTTCTTCTAGGTTCAAAACCTGGGTATGTGTTCTAGACT
>NW_017698801.1:0-2611 GCF_001879085.1 Nicotiana attenuata | reverse complement strand
TACTCCTGGCTATTTAGCCGGGCCAAAACTGACCTCCCATAGTTCAACCCAAAATGAAATGGGCTGTATTTGCACAAGGAGCAGCACCCAAGAAACAACTCTGCAATCCCACAAAACCTAACAAGACCCAAACTAAGCCCACATGATTAACCAACACAATTTAGCAATACTACCTAATTAAGCTAAAGAAAATAGAAGTGAACAAATCATCAGGAGACCAACCAAGTTATTAATTAAGCTATTAAACCAAGTCGACCTAATTCAACTAAACTAAATGGCCACAACCAAACAAGGATAATCAGAAACTGAGCATTCCTATTGACACGAACCAACCAAACTAAAAAAAAATCATGAAATAGAACCTGGGAAATTCTGACTAAACAAATAGCAAAATGACGACACTCAATTAATCTAAGACTTTATTCAAATATCGATTCAGTTAACCAAACAGAAGAGAAGAGACGAAGCAGAGGACAGGGTATATGAACACACAAGACGAATATACAGGAATGAAAAGGAAAGAAAGAAATGAAATGAAAGAAAGAGAAATCACCAATCTTGACTCGGACTTGAAGCTGACCTTCCAATTTAACCGCGATATAACATTAATCACCTGTTCTTTGTTCGAGAACTGGTAAGTAATGTCAGTACGCGATGAAATTGGGGCTAAAGAAACGGGAGAGGGTGCCTTGCATGTTTGAGTTCTAGATCAACCTTTCAACTCGAAACTCAGATCCAAAATCTGCAGAACTTGACTGTTATTTGAAGGAAGAGAGTGATTGGATATAGGATGAGGGAGGTCTAACGGTCAAGGGGTGTTGATTTGGGGGTGATTAAGAGTGGCGCCGCCACCGGAGGCGGTGAGGGTTTGGGGGCGGCTCAACTAGGGTTTATAAAATTTGGAGTGACACAGGGAGATTCGAAGTCGTAGGGTTGGATATTTGGGACGGGGAGGCGGAGAGGGTTCCGGGGTATTGTTTTAGGAGTGATTGGGGATGTCTATGGCGTCGCGGCCTGCCTGAGACATTGGGGAAGATAAGGGCGGCGGGTTGAGATCTCTAGGGTTTGGGTGAATGAGGAAGACGAGAGAAAAAGGGGGGGTCCCTTTTCGGACACATATATATTATTGACACCCCACTTCAGGGCCGTAGGATCGAAAGACCCTCGACGACCCAGATTGGATCTCATCCAAAACGGGGTCGTTTGATTCCACTGGGGACGGACCGGGTTGGGGGTTTGGGCCTTGGCGGGTTCAGGGGTTTATTGGGCTGGGCGAAATGTAAACAAACGGCCCAATACCGAGTATTATTAAGGCACCCTCTTTTAAATTGCTTTCTCCTTCTTTATTATTTATTTTTGTTTTCATTTTGGTATTTTTGGATTTTTCTGATTTTATAAAAATGCAAAAAAAATAAAGTAAAGACCTAATATATTTTCAAAGTTAAGCTAATTAATTCCTAAAATCCATTTCGTGACAAATTCAACAATTACTAATTAAAGATGCAAAAGTAGACTATTTTTGTTATTTTGTTCTAAAACCACTTAACCACTAATTGATCCTAAAATATGAAATTAGATCCTAAATGCAAATGTCAAGTATATTTTTTTTTGTATTTTTTCATTAATTAAAATGCACAAACAAAAATGCAAACAATGTCACAAAAATCCACAAAATTGCAAAATAATGAAAGAAATCATTTTGTTTGAATTTCTGGGAATAATTCATATAGGGCAAAAATCACGTGCTCACAGCTGCCCCTCTTTGCTCGGAAACACGAAGAGTTTTCGGGCAAAGATAAGTGAGCAGATACGAGCGATTTTTGCCGGTTTGAATACTCCGTGTGAAGCATTTTGAAAGAGTTGACCGCACCCTGCTTCTGAGGTTGCCTAAATATCCTTGGCTAAAAAGGAATCAGGTCAGTGTAGTTCGGGAAGGTTTGGTAGCTGGGACTACCGGCTGGGACTACCAGGAGCTGTAATTTCACTGCTGTTGCTGCTGCTGCTGCCCGCTGACCTCCTTATTACACCATGTTAGATCTATGAATTACAAAAGGGTCCTATCTATGTCTTCTAACTTGCGCTTGTGTTGCCTTGAACTTGTATTCTTCCACTGGAATTCTTGCGTTGTTGCCTTGCATTGTGATTGGAGATGTTTCGCCATTCCTCCGAGTGATGCTGGACTGCTGAAGTTTGAAATATGTGCCTCTATTCTCCAGGCGGCTCCTGATCGCTGACGCTTGGAAAATATTCCCTTGTTCTCCAGGTGGGCTCCTGACTGCAACAAAATAAACAAACAAAGAAAATTTTCTGCCCCAGTTTGGTGACTGGGTACAGCAGGATATCAAATATCAAAAACTTGAAAGCTAAAATTTGAATTGTACTTCCCTTGTTCTCCAGGTGGGCGCCTGATTGCTGAAGCTTGAAAAGTATTCCCTTGTTCTCCAGGTGGGCTCCTGATTACTGAACTTGAAAAGTATTCCCTTGTTCTCCAGGTGGGCTCCTGACTGCAACAAAATAAACAAACAAAGAAAATTTTCTGCCCCAGTTTGGTGACTGGGTACAGTATGTTATCAAATATAAAAATCAAAAGATAAAATTGAATTGCACTTCC
>NW_017698800.1:0-2612 GCF_001879085.1 Nicotiana attenuata | reverse complement strand
CACATAAACAAGAGAAACTCAAATAATCACGAGATGTATCAAAATACGGAGCAAAATAAGATGACACATATGAATAAGTGGATCTCGGATCAAATAAGACTGATGCATCCCTATAAAATCGAAACCATACATATGATGACTGCGTCTGATGCTCGTACTTCACTTGTTGACACTTTAGGCATCGAGCCACATACTCTACTATGTCTTTCTTCATTCTCCTCCATCAATAGTGCTGTCTCAAATCCTGATACATTTTCGCGGCACCCGGATTAATGGAGTACCACGAACTGTGGGCCTCTTGAAGGATAAACCCATGTAACCCACCTACACTGGGCATACATAACTGATCCAGTATCCGCACCATACCATCATCACCGATAGAAACATCCTTGGTATCGCCATGCTATACCGTGTCCTTAAGGACAAGTAAGTAGGGGTTGTCATACTAACGCTCTCTGATGCGCTCCTATAAAGAAGACCGAGAAACCACGCAAGCAAGAACCCGACTGGGCTCTGAGACATCCAATCTCACAAACTGATTGGCCAAGGCCTAAATGTCCATGGCTTGTGGTCACTCTGCTGCCAGTAGATATGCCAAACTATCCATACTCTTCGCCTTTCGACTCAAGGCATCGAGCACCATATTGGCCTTCCCGGGATGATACAGAATAGTAATATCATAGTCCTTAAGCAACTCTAACCATCTCCGCTGCCTCTAATTGAGATCCTTCTACGTGAACAGATGCTGGAGACTCTGGTGGTTGATCGGAGCCAACCCTACTAATTACCGTGAAAGTGGTAATTACAATTAGATTTGATTTTGTGGTTCTAAAAATACGTGATCTATTTTTATGCTAGTGTTAGGTAATGGATGCTAAGTAAAAGATTAGAAACCAAGATTGTGGCTTAGAGACGGTATGAGAATCGAACCGAACAGTTGGAGCTCGGGGCCTCGAGCTGTCGTTTATAAGGCCTCGGGGTCGAGTTGGGTGACCGGCTTAGAGCGATCGAGGGAGGATTAACACTTTATGAGGGCTACGGTGATGGCTCTTTATGATCAATGATAAGAAATAAATGAAGAACAATAAATAAAACACCACGAATATAAGCAATAAATGGAAGTAATGAGATCAAGAGAATATGTTAGAGAGCAGAGAGAATGTTCTTGTCTATTTAGTATTGAGCAACAGATGTCTACAAAATGACAAGGATCCCCTTTATATATAAGGGGGAATCCCAACATAGTACAAATTAGGGGTGGCATTTTCAGCCCAAGCCCAACTAACCCGCCCAACTAACCCAGCAAATAATGGGTTGGGCATGAAAGAATTTAACTGATTGGTCATTTTGGGCTGAGCCCATTTCAACTCGTAAAAATAAATAGCCCAACATAACCCGTTTAGGTGCCCAAACTAACCCGTCAAACTCCCAAAACCTAAACGCAAGACAGATGCTTTCTCTCTAACTCTCTTTGCACTCAAAAACAATGCTGTCTCTCTTAACTTCAAAAAAGATCTCCGGCATCTTCCTTTTCTCCAGCGACTTCCTTCTCTCCAGCAGAAGTTCCTTCAGTAGCTGAAGACTGTGAACAACTCCGAGCCGAAGGTCTACTACTAATCTCTTTATGCGTATTTTGTTCTCATTTTTAATACCTGAATTTCTTTTAGCGATTTTCATGAGAAACAGAGGGGTCAGAATCAGACAAGAGATGGCAAAGGGGAGAGTTACATTCGGGGTTGTATTTCATGTGAAGAGTAATAGGGCGGCGAGTCTTGGTTCACCACCGACGTGGTTGAATTGGAAGCCCATTAGTAACTCCACCAGTGTGCTCTTCCCGTCCGTCTGGCGGCTCACTACCAGCACTGTTGGCGCGTCGAATTCCTGAGCTAAACCATGTAGCTCATTGTATTCCTCGTATAGCCTCCATTGCGCTTCCAATTCGTCCATTTTTTTGCTACCGGTCGAGGATTCTGGTGAACTTTCTTCGCCCGCCATTTTTTCTTTATCTTGAACAGTAGGAAAAGCGTACGAGCTATAACGGGTAGTGTGAATAGTGAGTGTGTGACTATTTGTAAAGCTTTTATCTCAAGTTTGGTTCACAATCATTATATTTTTGGTTCACAGATTTAGTCTTGGCTTTGATCTGCTTTTATTCTACATCTAGCAAACTCTTGTTTTCCCTCTGTTTCATATTAACGGACTTATTGTTCTTCAATACAACAATAATAACTAATTTTATAGTATTTAATCTATTGTAGGATCACATTGTGTAAGAAGATGTCGATGGAGCATGATGATGTAGAGTCCAATGAATAAGTGTTTCAAGTTCAAAAAGACAACGTAATACTACTTCTGTTTTTTGGGATTTCTATGAGAAGTTGCCATTGGATACAAATCCTGATAATAGACTTAGAGCTAAATGTAAGAAATGCGGGATAATATTTTTGGCTGACTCAAAAGCTGGAACAACAAATTTAAAGCGCCATCTAGCTAAGCACAAGATTGAAGCATCAAAGCAAGGTACGCCAATTGATCATAAAGAATATCGTGAAGTTGTAGCCAAGGCTATAGTTAGACATAACTTGCCATTTAGCTATGTGGAATATGAAGGG
>NW_017698799.1:0-2612 GCF_001879085.1 Nicotiana attenuata | reverse complement strand
TTCCATACAAAGGCGTATACCATGGGGACTACACAGACCGAGGCAAGAAGAAGGGAAGGTCAAGTTCGGGGAAGCTGTTGCGGCACAGGGTATGACAAGAACCGGCAGGGTTTATACCCCGGAGCATTTTTGGCCGAGTCAAGCAAACAGGCCTCTAGTCGGCCAACCATCACTGAAACTGGGCCCGACGATCTCTGGAGAAAGATACAAGCCAAAGATACTCAGTCATTGATCAGCTGAACAAAACACCGGCACAGATTTCTATCCTTGCTTTGCTACAAAGTTCTGATGCGCACAAGAATGCCTTGCTAAGAGTGCTGAGTGAGGCATATGTACCAAGTAACATCACCGGCGGAGAGATGGCTAACATGGTAGGCCAAGTATTGGAAAGTCACAAGATCACTTTCACGAAGATGAGCTGCCGCCAGAGGGGTTGAGTCACAACAAGGCATTACACTTCACCGTGCAGTGCGAAGATTATTTTATCATCAGGATCCTGATTGACGGAGGGTCCAACCTCAACATTTGTCCGTTGGTGACACTCAGGACATTAGGAAAGGGACCGCATGAGATCTAGGACGGGGCCATCAACGTCAAAGCTTTCGACGGATCCCAAGGGTGCACTATTGGGGAAATTATCTTGTGTTTGCAAATGGGGCCTACTTGGTTTGATGTTGATTTTCAAGTGATAGACGTGCCGACATCTTACAATTTGTTGTTAGGACAACCATGGATTCATGCCGCTGGGGCCGTAGCGTCAACACTACATCAGGCAGTGAAGTTTGAGTGGAATCACCAAGAGGTGATCATTCACGGCGACGGTAGCAATCCCATATACAGTCGCCAAACTATCCCAGCAATAGGAGGCAGAAGAAGGATAGGCGGGGAAACTTACCACCACATCGAGCGAGTCAACGCCGTCGATAAGGATAAGTGGTGGGACAACAAAATTGAAAGCATATTGAACTGGAGCAGATATGAACCTGGCAAGGGACTTGGCAAGAATCTCCAAGGAATCACTAAGCCCATCAAACTCAAGAAACATGGCACCACCTTCGGATTAGGATATGAGTATACTTGGGAGGAATTCAACCACTGGTCGCCACCATGACGTGACCCTTACTATCTATTGGAGCAGCCAATACCACGCTTGGAACAGACTTTCCAACCGGCCAAAGTTATCTATGGGTTAGAAGAAGAGGAAGCAGTGGCAGCGATGAGGAATTTGTTCTTGGAAGACGATGATATGGATTGTTGCGTCATTTTCGAGGAAGAGGGGGAGGAAGGCCCTTCCATACAGGCTGTAAGCAGAGGAGCATGCCTCAATAACTGGACCGTCAGAACCACCAGAGCCCGGCGAGCCTCGGGGTAGCAAGGCTGAACAAGCGTCATGCACTATTTTCTTCTATTTTACTAGTTGACTTTCCTTTCGCATTTTAAATTTCGCAAGAAAGAGCTCCGATGTTCAAAAATAGTTATGGAATTTATCAAAGCATTTCGATTTTCTTATAAATCTTAATCTTATTATTTTCTCTCATTACTTTATTTATACATCATTACTATTACTTATCTTGATGAACCGATGACTGTGACATGCAATGAGACAACGCAACAAACAGACATAGACTCAGAGGAAGATGACATACCGGAAGAGATCGTTAAGGAAGTCGAGAATTTTGAAAATAGGCCAAAGTCCAACTTGCACGAGACCGAGATTATTAACTTGGGAGATGCAGAAAATGTCAAAGAAACACGAATCAGCATTCACCTATCGTCATCAGAAAAGAAGGAATACACAGAGTTTCTAAGAGAATATGAGGACATATTCGCCTGGTCGTATGATGACATGACTGGGCTTAGTACATCTATTGTAGCACACAAACTGCCAACTGATCTGACTTGTCCACCGGTTAAACAGAAGCTCAAAAAGTTCAAACCTGATATAAGTTTGAAAATCAAGGAAGAAGTCACCAAGCAGGTCAAAGCCAAAGTTCTCAGGGTAGTGGAATACCCAACGTGGTTAGCAATGTGCCAGTGCCAATGAAAGACGGGAAGGTCAGAGTCTGTGTCGACTACCGGGATCTCAACCGGCCCAGTCCAAAAGACGACTTCCCCTTGCCAAACATACACATCCTGATTGACAATTGCGCCAAGCATGAGTTGCAATCATTTGTAGATTGTCTCGCCGGGTATCAGCAGATCTGGATGGATGAAGAAGATGCTGAGAAAACGACTTTCATTACACCGTGGGGAATGTACTACTACAAGATGATGCCGTTTGGCCTTAAGAACGCAGGGGCCACCTACATGAGGGCCATGACTACCATTTTTCACGATATGATACACAAGGAGATCGAGTACGTAGACGACGTCATCATTAAGTCAAAGAAGGCCACTGATCACATGGAAGATTTGAGGAAATTCTTCAATAGACTGCGAAGGTACAACCTAAAGCTGAATCCCGCGAAGTGTGCATTTGGGGTTCCAGCTGGAAAATTGCTTGGGTTTATTGTGAGTCGCCGGGGAATAGAACTGGATCCATCAAAGATCAAAGCCATTCAAGAATTGCCACCGCCAAGGAACAAGAAGGACGTAATGAGTTTCTTAGGGAG
>NW_017698798.1:0-2612 GCF_001879085.1 Nicotiana attenuata | reverse complement strand
AAATGAAACGAGACTCGTACCTGTTCGAGTCATTTAAAGTTCGAAGATCAGAAGGAATTGGAGACATGAATCTGATAGCGAAAAAGAGTCCAAATTCAGCATTAAATGCCAAATACGTTAGAGAATTTGTATTTAATATGAATGATTGAGTAACGTTTCTTTCAATATCATTTATTGCTCGTAATTGCCTCATTAAAACAAAGGCGTTACACTTTCTCTTAAAATTAACTATAAAAGAGGAAGTCACAACATCTGTAAGGGACACAAAAACACTACTGGAATATACTTTGTTTTATTTGCTTTCTGATTATATCATTCAAAATTTCTTTCTTATATACTTTTCCGATTATCAGTAACCCGAGTTCTTCTAAATTCGAACTTTGACCTAAAATCTAATTTTTGGTTAAACAAATTGGTTCCGTTACCGGGAATCTGATAATCAAGCATATCTCAATCTAATTTTCTTGATTGCATCAATCATGTCAAACAACAATGACAACACTCAAGGAAACCCAGAAATTCAGACAATCCAACAACTTCAGGGAGATTCCCCACAAGGTTCTCCACAAGGTTCTCCACGAGGCTCCCCACGACGGTCCCGTGAAGGCACTCCTGATGGATCTCACACAGATGGTCAGGCTCAATTCGAAAATATTGAAACCATGAATGAGGCTCTGCAAAACCTTATTGCCTCTCAAGTCAATAACACTCTTCAAGCTTTTGTTCGCCAATTACCTGCTGTCCCACCCACGTCTGCTCCAAACAACAACACTTTGGAGAATCCTCGTTCAAGATTGGTTAATTCAGGCAGCGGTGGAACCCCTAGTGAAACACATGAGAGAGACCCAGGTAATCCAGTTAACTCTGATTTACAAAATCTAGTACTAACCTTGCAGAAACAGCTTAAGGAGAAAAATGAACGCATAGAGCAAATACCTGGAGTACTACCCGTGATCAAGGGAGTGGATATAGATAAATATTCCCAACAACCATGGAAGCCAAGTGCTGCTCCCCTCCCAATTCCAAAGAAGTTTAAGATGCCTGATATTCCAAAGTATGATGGTACATCAGACCCACAAGATCACGTTACTGCATTCACAACAGGTGTCAAGGGCAATGATTTGACTAAGCAAGAAATTGAGTCGGTCTTGGTCAAAAAATTCGATGAAACACTCACTAAAGGAGCCTTAACATGGTATTCTCTTTTACTTGAAAATTCTATAAATTCGTTTGCTGAGCTTGCAGATTTATTTATCAAAGCACACTTGGGAGCTCAAAAAGTTGAAAAACGAATGGAAGATATCTTCAAAATCAAGCAAGGAGACTCAGAGTTGCTTAGAGAGTTCGTAGATAGATTTCAACGGGAAAGAATGACGCTGCCACGAGTACCTGACAATTGGGCAGCCATAGCCTTTGCTAGTAATTTGAATGAGAAGAGTTCAGAAGCCACGAGGCGACTCAAAGAAAGCCTTCGAGAATTTCCAGCAACAACGTGGAATGATGTCTACAACAGATACAACACAAAGATGAGGATTGAAGAAGACATTATTTTACAACATAAAACAGAAGAAAAGGTAAGCTCAAGGCGTGTGGAAAATAAAAAGAGATCCGGTAAAAACAGGTACGAGCCATACATGGGACCTGCGGGAAAGGACTCACGGTCAAGACAAGATAATCAAAGGTACGATCACAAACCAAGGAACAGGGAATCAGGCTCCTCATCAAGGTTTGGGAATGATAGAAACACACGCGGGTCACGAGACGATGATGGAAGTCTAAAGGCAAGGTTCGGTGGTTACAACTTCAACGTAAGCACCTCTGAACTCGTGGCTGTTTTAAGAAGCATGGGAGATAAGGTACGATGGCCAAAGGAAATGCGATCAAACCCGAACAGAAGAAACCCTGATCATTGGTGCGAATTTCATAACGATCATGGGCATAGAACAGCAGATTGCAGGTTTCTACAAGGTGAAGTTGATCATTTGTTAAAACAAGGGTATCTTACTGAGTTGTTCAGTGAGAAAGGTAAACAAGCATACATGAAGAACAGACAAGAGCCTCCAAAACCACCTTCGCCCAAGAGAACTGTCAACGTTATAAGTGGAGGTGAAGAGATCAATGATGTATCATATAAAAAGGTTTCAAAAAGTGACAATTACTCACGGGAAGCGACCTCGACATGTACTGGAAGAGGAGAATGTTATATTCAACAACGCAGACGCCGAGGGACTCATAACTCCGCATAACGACGCACTGGTAATATCATTACTTGTACATGATACTAACGTGAAACGAGTTTTGGTTGATCCAGGTAGTTCTGTAAACATTGTTTTAATACGGGTATTACGCGAGATGCAAGCGGAGGATAAATTAATCCCAAAGGCGCATACTTTGTCGGGATTTGATAACTCTAGTGTTGTAACAAAAGGGGAGGCAATACTTACCACATTCGCAGAAGGCGTCGTTAAAGATACCAAATTTCAAGTGGTAGATATGGAAATGGCTTACAATATGATTCTTGGGAGGCCATGGATTCATGACATGGAAGCTGTTCCTTCAACTTTACTATCAAGTTATTAAATTACCCTACTACTCCATAGGGAATAATGCCA
>NW_017698797.1:0-2612 GCF_001879085.1 Nicotiana attenuata | reverse complement strand
CCTATTCCCCAAAACAGGCAAAGCCCCGAGTCTTCATCTTATCAACGAGGGGTCCATTGTGACTTACCATTCAGGGAGCCGAAGGGCATAGTACTGATAACTGCTGGACATTGAAGAAGGCTGTGGAGGATTTGATTGAACAAGGGAAAATAGTGTTGAGGGATGAAGAAGCCCCGAATGTGACTAATAACCCGTTGCCCGCTCACAACAATGGGCCGGTAATCGGTATGATTTGTGAAGACAGGGAATTTGATCCGGCTTTGAAAGTCATAGTTGCTATTGCCGATGCAGAAAAGAAGCCCAAGTTACTCCCGAAGCAAGGAAAAGGAGAGAAGGAGAATAAAACTGTCAAAACTGAACTTGAAAAGAAACCTGAGACAAAAGTAGAAATGGACTCTCTTAAGAATGGAATTCTCTATGTTCCGCGGGGACGCCAAGAAAAACCATTGGTTGTCACTGTTCCGAGGAAAGCCGAGATAAAAGGGGAAACACCAATATATGTATCAAAAGGAGCCTATGTGTACGGGGAACATTAAACCGCCTCGGCTGAGTGAGCCAGTGGTTATTGGACGCGTACCACAGAAGCCAATGGCAGACCCCTCTGCAGTACCATGGAACTATCAGCAAACAGTCGTCACATACAAGGGCAAAGAGATTTCGGGGGAACTCCCAGGGAAGAACTCTGTTGAGAAATACTCGAATATGCAGGAAGTGAACAATGCCGCTCGAAAGCGTTTTCCATCCAAGAAGCCAGTGAGTGCCGAAGAAGCAGAAGCCTTCTTCCAGAAAATGAAGATGCCTGATTACGAGACAGTGGATCAATTAAGAAAGTACCCCGAACAGGTGTCCCTGCTCTCATTAGTGACCAAATCCGCCGAACATCAGAAGATCTTGATGAAAACTCTGAATGAGGCATACGTGCCAAACGAAACTTCAGTCGAGCAGCTCGAAAGGATGACGGAAAGGATATTTGCCATCAACCAACTCTCTTTTAGTAAGAATGACTTGCCTCCTGAAGGCGCAGCTCATAACAAAGCCTTGCATCTGACTGTCAAATGTGAAGGTTACTATGTCAAACGAGTCATGGTAGACGGAGGATCAGGGGTTAACATCTGTCCACTCTCCACACTGTGAAGGATGGAAATTGGGACAGAAAAGATTCGCCCGAATAATGTTTGTGTAAGGGCTTTTGATGGTATTAAGAGGGATACCATCGGTGAAATCGACATGATATTGACCATAGGACCGGTAGACTTCGAGGTGACCTTCCAGGTGTTGGACATGGATACATCTTACAACTTCCTTCTGGGGAGGCCTTGGATCCATGCTGCAGGAGCTGTGCCCTCTACTCTCCACCAAATGGTAAAATTCGAGTATGAAGGTCAGGAAATCGTGGTCCACGGAGAAGACGAGCAATCTATCTATCGTGATCCATCTATCCCATGTTTGGAGGCAAGGGAAGGAAGTGAGCATATTGTTTACCAAGCCTTTGAGATTGTGGTAGCAGATCAGCACGAGGAAGGAAATCCTTGTCCTCAGCCTTTCCTGTCTAACACTTCAATCATGGTGGCCAGAGAAATGATTAGACATGGTTTCAGGCCAGGGAAGGGGTTGGGAAAAGCCTTACAAGGAATATCTGAGCCAGTAACTCTACCCGCAACAGAAAAGTTCTTCGGAGTAGGCTTCCACCCTACCCCAGATGATGAGAAATGGGCTGAAGAAAGAAAGAAAGAAGGATGGGTTCTGCCACAGCCATTGCCATATCTCTACGATACTTTTGTCAAGACCAAGTATGGCAAAGAAAAGAATGACGAGTTGTTCACAGTTGAGGAAATCGAAGACATATGTGGAGCTATGAGAGAAATGCTTTATGAAACCAACATGGTTCAGCCAGGAGAAGGGACTAGCACCGCTGAAATGCTCTATGTGGGGCCAGATGCTAAACTCAAAAACTGGAAGGCTACACCATTCCCGATTAGGCGGGAGTACCGGTAGACTAGCCCTGCCACCTTTTCTACATCTCGAGTTGTTTCAGGGTGTATCTCGGGTGTCTTTTAGTTTCATGTCTTTTAAATTCCTGAATGTAAACCCTGTTATCTTTCCAATTCCAAGAAATGAAATCAATATTTCATCGTCCATCTTTCTTTTCTTTCTAATTTTGGATTGTTTTTCCTTTTTCATCTTTTCTTTTCAGTTATAATAATGCAGCTTTAAATAACATGACATGCTTGCGGACTCCATGCCCGGACTCAAACACGCTGTTTAATTGTGAAATAATGAACCAAGAACCGGAATATGATGAGGAAGAGGCTTTTAGGGAGATCAACCGAGAATTGGACCAATTCGAGAACAAACCTAAGCCAAACCTGAATGACACTGAACCGGTTAATTTGGGAACGGCCGAAGAAATAAGGGAAACCAAAATAAGCATTCACACAGATCAACACACTCGAGATGCAATAATTCAGCTCCTGTTCGAATTTAAAGATGTGTTTGCTTGGTCGTATGACGACATGCCAGGACTAAGTATGGACCTAGTGGTGCACAAATTGCCGATCTACCCCGATTGTCCTCCAGTACAGCAAAAGCAAAGGAAGTTCAAGACTGATATC
>NW_017698796.1:0-2613 GCF_001879085.1 Nicotiana attenuata | reverse complement strand
AAAGTCCACTGGGTTGCCCTAAACCCAAACGGACATCATCACGTTCTGTGCATTTATTTGGAGAACTAAATGCTTCATGCTAATTGTTGATATTAAATAGTCGAGTCTGGTGGGGGTAGGGTCTAACCCCTTTGTTTTGCAGAAAATGAGGCACGAGGTCCCCAGTTTCGGTATGACTAGCAAACCCCCACTCTTGCTAGACTGGTGGAGGAGTCTTCCATCAAATGACCAAATCAATGAATGGAAAGAGAGAGCCGCCAAAGCTAGCGAAAAGTTGGAATATCTGGAATACAGTCTGCTGGAATTGGAAGGAAAAGTGAGGAAGAGAGTCACCGACTGCTAGAACTCTGAGGGAAACGAAGGAGAACACCTGGCAAAGGCATTTTACTGGTGAACCTATGCGAGCTGCAGGATTTGATCAACGAGAGCATTCAACCTGGGAAAAGTCCTTCTGGGACTAAGTAGATAGGAGTTTATTTCTCGCTTTACAAATGTAATAAGGCCAATGGCCATTAGTGATTTTTATTTCTTGCTTATTTAGTGTCAATTTGGGATTCGTCTATTTTTTGTCAATAAAATGAGGCATTTAGCATTCTAAGTTCTCCAAATCAATTTGTCGCTAGGCCTACCTCGGGCACAACGAGGCCCCCAAATTAGGACACGCGTTATATTCCTGCATTATGTGTTTAAAATATTGCAACATTTTTTATATGATCCTTACTAACTTGGTTACCTTTTTGTTTTATTTTGTTATTCCCCTCCCCAAAGGTTAGTTCGTGCACTCTGGCATGATCATCTTAAGCAGACTAGCACACCTCAGCAACTGGACCGTCAGAACCACCAGAGCCCGACGTGCCTCGGGCATTACTATTACTTATCTTGATGAACCAACGACTATGACATGCAACGAGACAACGCGACAAACACACACAGATTCATAGGAAGATGATATACCGGAAGAAATTGTTAAAGAAGTTGAGAATTTTGAGAATAGGCCTAAGTCCAACCTGAACGAGACGGAGATCGTCAATCTAGGAGATGCAGAGAACATCAAAGAAACACGAGTCAGCGTTCATTTGTCACCGTCTGAGAAGGAAGAGTATACAAAATTTCTAAAGGAATATGAGGACATATTCGCATGGTCATATGACGACATGATTGGTCTAAGCACGTCCATTGTGGCTCACAAATTACTGACTGATCCGGCCTGTCCGCCAGTGAAACAGAAGCTCAGAAAGTTCAAGCCAGATATGAGTTTGAAAATCAAGGAAGAAGTCACTAAGCAGGTCAAAGCTAAGGTCCTCCGGATAGTAGAGTATCCGACATGGTTAGCCAATATTGTGCCAGTACCGAAGAAGGATGGGAAGGTCAGAATTTGCGTCGACTACCGGGATCTCAACCGGGCCAGTCCAAAAGACGACTTTCCCTTACCGAATATACACATCTTGATTGACAACTGCGCCAAGCATGAGTTGCAGTCATTCGTTGATTGTTTTGCTGGGCACCATCAGATATGGATGGATGAAGAGGATGCTGAGAAAACGGCTTTCATTACGCCGTGAGGGATGTATTGTTGCAAAATGATGTCGTTTGGGTTAAAGAATGCAGGGGCCACCTACATGAGGGCCATGACCACAATTTTTCATGACATGATACACAAAGAGATCAAAGTGTATGTAGACGACGTCATCAAATCCAAGAAAGCCGCTGATCACAAGGGAGATTTGAGGAAATTCTTCAATAGGCTGCGAAGGTGCAACCTGAAACTGAACCCCGCAAAGTGTGCATTTGGGGTTCCCGCTGGAAAATTACTTGGTTTTATTGTGAACCGCCGAGGGATAGAAATGGATCCATCAAAGGTCAAAGCTATTCAAGAATTGCCGTCGTCGAAGAACAAGAAGGAGGTTATGAGTTTCTTGGGGAGACTTAACTACATCAGCCGGTTCATAGCTCAGTCCACTGTCATTTGTGAGCCGATCTTTAAGATGTTGAAAAAGGACGCCGCTACCAAATGGACTGACGACTGCCAGAAAGCCTTCGACAGAATTAAAGAGTACCTGTCAACACCGCAGGTTCTGGTTCCGCCCGAACCAGGTAGACACCTGCTACTCTACCTTGCAGTATTGGATGGAGCGTTTGGTTGTGTTCTTGGGCAGCATGATGAAACGAGGAGAAAAGAGCAGGCCATTTATTATCTCAGCAAGAAGTTCACCCCGTACGAGGCCCAGTATTCCTTACTAGAGCGCACATGTTGTGCTCTGACTTGGGTAGCTCAGAAGTTGAGGCATTATTTCTGTGCTTACACCACGTATCTCATATCAAGAATGGACCCATTGAAGTATATCTTTCAGAAGCCCATGCCCACCGGCAAGCTAGCCAAGTGGCAGATCCTGCTGAGTGAATTTGACATTGTCTACGTGACTCAGAAAGCAATCAAAGGACAGGCCCTAGCAGATCACCTCGCTGAAAACCCTGTGGATGGAGAATACGAGCCTCTGAAGACGTATTTTCCTGATGAGGTGGTATCCTTCATAGGAGAGGACATTGCAGAATCCTATGACGGTTGGAGGTATGTTTTTCGACGGTAGCGAGAAAAATTTCAGGGAGTTGGCA
>NW_017698795.1:0-2613 GCF_001879085.1 Nicotiana attenuata | reverse complement strand
AGAGCAGCTATCATATGAAGAAACTCCTATTGTTATACTAGACAGACAGGTTCGGAGATTGAGAACTAAAGACGTAGCTTCGGTGAAAGTACTTTGGAGAAACAACAATGTGGAAGAAATGACTTGGGAGGCCGAGGAAGACATGAAGTCTAGATATCCTTACTTATTTTTGCCTCCAGAGAAAGGTCCGACTGGGACATCACAACCATAAGGTACGTGTATGAATTCTTGTGTTGGTTATTGTCATTGGTCGTGTGAGGCCATTGTCGTTATTGATGATTGTGGTCCTATGTGGCGTTGAATTATTGAGTTTCCACAGGAAGAGTTTGGTAGTAGTACTGTTACAAAGGCGACTCTGCCAAAGTTATATAGATCCCGGGGAGTTGAACATTCGAGGACGAATGTTTCTAAGGGGGGAAGGATGTTACAGAATCATTTTCCCAATTTCTGACAGTAGCTGGGTTAGCCCGGTTCAATGTGTGCCTAAAAAGGGTGGTATGACGGTGGTAAAGAATGACAACAATGAACTTATATCAACAAGAACCGTCACAGGCTGGAGAATCTGCATGGATTATAGAAAGTTGAATCTGGCCACCAGAAAAGACCACTTCCCACTTCCCTTCATTGATCAAATGCTGGATAGATTGGCAGGGAGGTCACACTTTTGCTTCTTGGATGGGTACTCAGGGTACAATCAGATCTCCATCGCCCCTGAGGATAGAGAAAAGACCTCATTCACATGCCCGTACGGAATTTATGCCTTCAGGAGGATGCCCTTTGGTCTATGCAATGCACCCGCCACATTCCAACGGTGCATGATGGCCATATTTACTGACATGGTAGAAGATATAATGGAGGTGTTCATGGATGACTTCTCAGTGGTGGGGAACTCATTTGAGGACTGCCTAGTGAATCTGATGCGTGTGTTGAAACGGTGCATTGAGACTAACTTGGTTCTGAATTGGGAAAAGTGCCACTTCATGGTACAAGAAGGCATAGTCTTGGGGCACCGAGTGTCAAGCAAAGGAATAGAGGTTGATAGAGCAAAGGTTGATGTCATAGCTAAGCTACCGCTGCCAACTTCAGTCAAAGCCATAAGGAGCTTTCTTGGACATGCCGGATTCTACCAGAGGTTCATTAAGGACTTCTCCAAAATTGCCAACCCTCTCTGTAAGTTGTTAGAGAAAGATCACCCCTTTGTATTTTCTGATGAATGCAGGGTAGCTTTTGAGGTGTTGAAGCAAAGGTTGGTCACAGCACCCATAATCGTTGCCCCTGACTGGGAGCAACCATTCCAATTGATGTGTGATGCCAGTGACTATGCGGTGGGGGCAGTGCTGGGCCAGAGGAAGGACAAACTGATGCACCCAATCTACTATGCTAGTAGGACGCTGAGTGGAGCCCAGTTGAACTACACAGTGACAGAGAAGGAGATGCTAGCTGTGGTATTTGCTTTTGACAAGTTTCGGTCCTATCTAATAGGATCTAAGGTAATCGTATACTCTGACCATGCAGCTCTTAGATACTTAATAGAAAAGAAGGACTCTAAGCCACGCCTGATTCGTTGGGTGTTGCTACTGCAAGAGTTCGATCTTGAAATTCGTGACCGCAAGGGCACTGAAAATCAAGTCGTTGATCACCTATCACGACTTGAAGGAGCTGAAAATGTAGTGGAAGTGGAGGAAATTCTAGAAACTTTTCCAGATGAGCAGCTGCTCGTCACCACTCACCTGGAAGCGCCTTGGTATGCAGACTATGCTAATTACCTGGCCAGTGGTATTGTTCCTCACGACCTGTCATCGGTTCAGAGGAAGAGATTCTTTCGCGAAAGCCAATGGTATTACTGGGATGAGCCCTACTTGTTTAGAATATGCCTTGATAACATGATCCGGAGATGCGTCCCCGAGATCGAACAATCTTCTGTCTTGCAGGCTTGTCATGCTTCGGCGTATGGCGGTCACTTTGGAGGCATCAGGACGGCAGCTAAGGTGCTAGAGGCCGGATTTTTCTGGCCAACGGTATTTAAGGATTCTCACTTATGGGTCAAGAGCTGCAATGAACGTCAACGTACCGGGAACATCTCCCGGTGTCACGAGATGCCCATGAACCCAGTTCAAGAAGTGGAAGTGTTTGATGTTTGGGAGATTGATTTCATGGGCCCCTTCGTCAGCTCCTATGGCAATAAATACATTCTTGTTGCTGTAGATTACGTGTCCAAGTGGGTGGAAGCTGCTGCATTACCTACCAACGATGCTAAGGTGGTAGTCGGTTTTCTCAAGAAGAACATATTCACCCGCTTTGGGACACCACGTGCAATTATTAGCGATGGAGGAACTCATTTCTGCAACCGGGCCTTCGAGAAGTTGTTGGCTAAATATGATGTGCGCCATAAGGTGGCTACTCCGTACCACCCACAGACCAGTGGACAGGTTGAGGTGTCCAACAGAGAGATCAAGAGCGTATTGACAAAAACTGTAAATGTTACAAGAACTGACTGGTCAAGGAAGCTGGATGATGCGCTATGGGCTTACAGGACAGCATTCAAGACACCAATTGGTATGTCACCATATAAGTTGGTGTTTGGGAAGGCTTGTCACCTACCTGTAGAACTGG
>NW_017698794.1:0-2613 GCF_001879085.1 Nicotiana attenuata | reverse complement strand
ACAACATTTACTTGTCTAAAAACCTAGAACATAAACAAACATCATGTACTGAACAGTCATGCAAAAAAAGGATTTTAATGTATATTATATTCAGCATTTCTTGCTACACTACTCCCCCTTGCCCCTCCCCTTGCCTCTTCTAGCTTTGAGTTTGCCAATCTTTTTCTCTTTCACACCCAACAATTGAGCTGTTGTCATTGCTTCCTTCCCCTTCCAGGTAGTTTTCTTTGGGGAGTATGGCAGTTTTGTTGGTTGTGAGCTACCAATGTGATCACCTGTGGATGGTATCTTCCTAGTGCCAGAATTTTGTTGATTCCTACGCTGAAGTCTAGTCTTAATATCATGCACAACCTTAGGCCTCAAGACTGGGTCAGAATCTGCACCAAAGTCTGCTTGAATAAGCATTCTTCTGGTCTGAATACTTTGAGTGCTGGAGTGCTGAGTTGGCATTTGAGTGGTGTGACCGGATTGCTGACTTGGCTGCTGAGTGTCATGACTGGATGGATGAGTTGGCTGCTGAGTGGTGTGACTGGATTGCTGAGTTGGCTGCTGAGTGTCATGACTGGATGGTTGAGTTGGATGCTGAGTGGTGTGACTGGATTGTTGGTCTTGTGCTTTAAAACCTGGAGTAGGTACCATAAAGAATACTGATTCTTGGTCTTCATTTGCTGAGTGTGGTCTTGCACTTTCTTTGACTGTAATTATAATCAAATATATATGTTATCTTGTGAGTAAAAAAAAATAGATTGTGAGTATAAACTACAAAATAGAAAGAATACCTTGTTGGCTAATGGACAACTTCTTTTATTATGATTTGGCTGGCCACAAAAACTGCAAGTCATCTGAAGACCCTTCTTAGATGTTGACCATTGTCCTTGCCTTTTCCTAGCTTCATCCTTCTCTCTTGACCTTTTCACTTTAGGTCTACCAACCATCTTTGCTAGTGGTGGTGGTTCCATGGCTTGGTGTGGCTCAATTTTCCAGAATCTTTCACCTCCAACAGGCTGCAGTTTGTGCTGATACACCAACTGCCAGGCTTGTTTGGAATACCACCAGTGAATCCCAACTGTTGGGTCTTGTTTCTTATATAAGAATACCCTGATAGCATGAGCACAAGGGATTCCAAACAAGTCCCAAAGCCTGCATGTGCACCTTTGTTGCTCCAGAATCACTGTGTGCCTGTCTTCACCTTCACTTTACTTTCAAAACCCCTTTCTCCATTTAAAATTTTCCTTGCACTTTGAAGCCATCTCTCTATAATCATTGTATAACTCCATTGCATATGGGCTGTATTCATCTCTCCAACTGTTTACTTCTTCTGCTCTATCCTTTAGTTGATTCATCACCTTCAATAGTTAATCAGTAACATAGTAAATCAGTAGTTAATCAACAGTATGAAATCAGTAGTTAATCAACAATATTAAATCAGTAAACAAGCAGTTAATCACCTTCACTCTTATATCCTCAAGCATCTTCACTATTGCTTATGTCTAGCTTCAAGAATCCAAGAGTTGAAGGACTCTGTAAAGTTGTTTTCCACCATTGGATTCTTACATTGGGTATCAAAGTAAGCTCTACACCAAGTTACTGGAGGATAGTTCAGCAAGTCCTTGACAGCATCCTCAGAAACTTCACCTAGCTATTTTAACATGTCTTTAAATTCCACCTCATATGTTCTCCAAGAACACCACCACATTAACTTTTTCATCTCATCAGTATTCCATTTTTTGCTCCAATTTGCTTCAATATGCCTTGCACAATATCTGTGATATGATTGTGGACATACATTCCTCATAGCATCTAACAAACCCTACACAAAGAAACATTACATTAACAAAGAATGTGCTAAATGTAAAAAACTGCTGAATGTAAAAATCTGCATATGGTAACATACCTTTTGCATATCTGACATGAATATGTAACCTTCACCATCTTTCAAGTCCAAAGAAGCCTTCAAGTTCTCCATGAACCACTGCCAGGTTGTCTTTGTTTCCTTATCCACTACAGCCCAAGCTAGTGGATAAAAATGCTAGCAAGAATCTTGAGAACAAGCAACTAACAACATCCCTTTGCATTTGCCTTTTAAAAATGTTCTATCTAGACCTATAAAAGGTCTCAAACCTGCTTTGAATCCACTCTTTAGGGCTTGGAAACTGATATACATCCTCAAAAATCTTCTCTTATGAATAGCTAATTAGTTATCTAGGATTTTGATGGGAACATTTTGTAAGATAAATTCTCGTTATATTTTTATATAATTGAACCGTTAAATTTCTCTACTCGTTCAACTACGTATTTACTGCTGTTGATTGAATGACCATTAATTGACTATGCCTATTTAGTGTGTATTGCTTGAGAGAGGGTACATATTTAGGTAGTTGTTGAACAACATCACTCCTAATGTATGTGAGAGATCAATACGTAGGGTTTAAAGGCGGAATTAGAGATAACGAAACCTTGGTGCAATCATAGTGAGCGGTGAATTAGTGCCAGCTAGCGTAGTTCGAGAGAATATGCCTAGTAAATTGTGGTAGTTGCTCGAGAGAGAATTACGATATCCGAAGTACTCACGATCGGTAGAAAATACTTAGGAGAAATGATAGAAGACATAGC
>NW_017698793.1:0-2613 GCF_001879085.1 Nicotiana attenuata | reverse complement strand
GTCTTTAGGGTTTCCTCTTTACTCTTGTATGGTTGTTCTTTCTAATAGGATGGTGTTTAGTTATACATACTAGTACTATTCCATGGTACTAACGTCCCTTTTGCCGGGGGCGCTACATTTTTAAATGAATGTAGGTGGCTCCATAGCGGATAGTGCCGATCGTGTGTAGCGGAGCATTCTCTTCTAGAAATCTTGGTGAGCCCTTTCCTCCTTCAAGGGGTTATGTTGTACACCTTTTGATATAGATATCCATTTTGAGGTATAGCCGGGGCCTTGTTGCCGGCGTTGTTATCATTGTCTTTTGTATCCTTAGAGGCTCCGTAGACGTTTGTGTGGGTTATGTACGGGTGTTGGATAGGTCAATGAACCATGTTGTAATCTTTTACTCTTGCTTTCTTCTAGACTATAACTGAATGGAATCTTGGAAGCCTAATTACGGTTAAGGTTGTGTTATAAAATAAGCTATCCATGTAAATGTGCAACCCCTCTTGTTGTCTAATTAAATGGAAACCGGATTCCTTAATCACATTGAGTTGGGTAGAGAGTGTTTGATAAGGCTTGCTCAGTTGGGTTCACTCGATTGAGCGCCGGTCGCGCCTCTCGAGGTTGGGGCGTGACAAACTTGGTATCAGAGCCTAAGGTTTTAAAGTGTCCTAGGATGTCTCGGAGCCGTGTCTGGTAGAGTCCTTCTTATCAGTGTGTAGTCGACCACACCAATAAGTTGGAGGCTACTTGGGCATTAGGAATAACACCCTTCTTTGATATTCTGGGTCGAGCGGTAATCATGAAACTGTTTTCCCCCTCTCTAACTAGTACATTGCTCAATCTTTCAGTAAATGGCACCTAAGAAGAAAGCGAGAATTGGCCAAGGAGCCAATGCCACCTCAGGAGTGGCTGATGAATCGTTGCTTGATACTGCGGGTGAGGGTAGTCGCCCTGCTATCACCCTGCCTGGTTCTCCTATTCCAGAGCAGACTACCCCAGTTCCTACACCCGGAGGATACTACTATCCCTCCCATTGATACTTCTGTCCCGCCTCCAGCCCCAACTTCCGGTTCTGGTATCTCTGATGGGGATCTTAGGGGAGCTATTCAGATGTTGACACAGCTAGTAGCCTCTCAGGCCCAGAGGTCAAATGTTTCACCCAGTTCATCTAGCCAACATGGGGATTCCACTAGTTCCAAGGTAAATAGATTTCTGCAGTTAGACCCTCCAGTGTTTACGGGTGCCAATCCAGAAGAAGACCCTTAGGATTTTATTGATGAGATGCACAAGACCCTCAGGGTTATGCATGCAACTGAGACAGAGGGAGTACAGTTGGCTTCCTACCGTTTGAAAGGGGTGGCCTATGCGTGGTTTGAGTTATGGGAAGATTCCCGCGAGGAGGGGAGCCCTTCGGCGAGGTGGAGTGAGTTCACTGATGCCTTTATAGATCATTTTCTGCCTACTGAGACAAGGGCAGCCCGTGCAGCGGAGTTCGAAAATTTGAAACAGGGTAGCGGAAGTGTATGGGAGTACCATATGGAGTTTGCCCGCTTGTCCAAGTATGCTATTCACAGGTTGCCCACAATGGAGGCTAGGGTGCGCCGGTTTGTTCAGGGTCTTAATCCTTTAACTATTAACGAGGCTTCTACAGCTGCATTGAACTCTGACATGAATTATGGGAAGATGGTGGCATTTGCTCAGGCCACAAAAAACCGTAAACTAAAGAACAGAATGGAGAGAGAGGGTAACAGAAAGACCCGGTCTACGGGCAACATGGGTGAGTCACCAGGTGAGGGAAGATCAGCTTTTCGGGGAGGGAGATCAGGGCCGTCCCAGTCTGTTGCACAGTCTTCAGCTAGTGCACCGCCATCAGGGCCCAGCCAGCAGCAGCAGTGGAGTCGTTTCAGGCCCAGTCAGGGCAACAGAGGATCCCATCAACGGGGTCGGTCAGGAGAGAGATCCCAGCAACAGAGGTCCCCGTGCCCCAAGTGCGGGAAGATGCACTCAGGGGTTTGCTACTTGGAGTTACCCGTATGCTATAGATACGGGATGAGGGGCCACATTCAGAGGCATTGTCATGCATCCCGCCAGGGAGCGGGTAGGGGCACAACACATTCATCCAGTCCAGCAGTTGCTACATCTTCAGCCCCCTCTCCAGCTCGGGGTACCCCAGCACCCGCAGGGCGAGGTGCAGCTAGGGGTGGTGCGCAGAGTTCAGGAGGACCCAGCCGATTCTATGCTATGAGTGGTCGCCAGACTGCAGAGGCTTCTCCAGATGTTGTTACAGGTATTATGACTGTCCAATCCCATGATGTGTATGCACTTATTGATCCCAGTTCCACCCTGTCCTATGTTACCCCTTTTGTTGCTATGGAGTTCGGGATAGAACCAGAACAGCTTCATGAACCATTCTTAGTATCTACTCCGGTTGGTGAGTCAATTTTGGCTACTAGAGTTTATCGAAGTTGTGTCGTCACGGTGCGTGGTAGGGATACCACGGCTGATCTTATTGAATTGGGGATGGTTGATTTTGATGTAATAATGGGGATGGATTGGCTTTATTCATGTTTCACCAAGCTTGATTGTCGAACTGAACTATGAGGTCTTGAGTTTCCTAATGACGTCTGT
>NW_017698792.1:0-2613 GCF_001879085.1 Nicotiana attenuata | reverse complement strand
CAATCTCAACCACTTGCAAACTGAGATCATCATCCTTAGGTACTATCTGGCATCTCCCAGCTGCCTCAACACTCGATACGGTGCGTAAGGCTGAATGCTTCTAAGCCCCATCAGAAGGAGATGTGGTCGGGCTGCCGGCATGTATATGATTTCATCAATGGGTAACCATCCCAGTGTCCACTCTATTTGGCTTGCAGTGAGAGACCGAAAATATGTTGTCCAACCCGTGACTCCTTCTGGCAATTCGGCCCCTTTAACCCTTGTGTAAAACTCTTCTATGCATGTTTTTTCTGGAGACCCGTAGCTCAAAAACTGAGGGCGACGACACAGATGCTCGATCATCCACATTTGTAACAATAGACTGCACCCTTCGAAGAAAGCTTTCCCGGCCTTGCAAGCTGTAAGAGCACGGAAGATGTCAGCCAATATCATAGGTGCCAGTGTACTTTTGGCTTGAGTAATTAATGTGCTGACGACCCCAGCTATTTTTATGTCAATGTTCCCATCCTTCCTTGGAAATACCAGAAGCCCCAGGAAAGCTACCATAAAGGCGAAACGTCGATGCTCTTCCCACTTTTGGCGGTTTCCTTTGCTACATATCTTACTTTCTGGGTTGTTGAACCCCCCAATATGGCCATATCGCTGATATATGAAGCTCAGAGTACAAAAGCCACTTGCCAGATCTGTGTTATGGACGGTTCTGACTATCTTTAAAGAATCTAGAAATCTGTGCATGGCTACAACTCTGGGGGCAACCAAGTATTTGTGCCTCAACAGAACCTCATCTTTTCCAATGTAGCCAGCTATTTCCTCTAATGTCGGGGTAAGCTCAAAGTCCAAAAAATGGAACACATTATGTGCTGGGTCCCAACATGTAACCAGTGCTCTAATAATATCTCCCCGAGGCACAATATCGAGCAAACCGGTAAGCCCTTTCAAATGTTTCTTGACTGCATCTTGCCCTTCTCCGCCTAAATCGTTCCACCACAGACGTAACTCCAAAGGGATTTTATGCATGATTGAAAATAATTCATTTTGAGTCGTGCTCATCCTGCACATTTATTAAGGTGATTTTAATCACTTATTTTGACCTAAAAGAGGAAAATGGCACAATCTCTGTTCAAATTGCCAATTTAAACAAACAACCGGTATTGCGGATACGGCCTTTCAGCACTTCATAAAGAAGATTTTAAGGCTGTGCCTGCCAACCGTTAAAAATGACTCAGGGTGGCCATTCTTGCAAAAACAGCCTTCCGGCGCCCTTTTGGGGACATTCAGCTTATTTTAAACAAGAATGGCGTCACCCGACTTATTCATGATGAAATTAAAAAATTTTGGCATTTTTGGCTATTTTTGCAAAAGGGGAGGTTGGACCCGATGAGGGTTGCCTACGTATCTCACATCCGGTGAGAATCAAACCAGCGTAGTTCGGGCAAAATAAATCTAACTATTTTTGAAAACAAGACTCTTTTTTTTTTTTTTGTTGGCAAATTCACTATTTCTGAAAGCAAGATTCTTTTTTTTTTTCAATGGTAAATAAAATAAACTAATGTGAAAATAAAACTCTTTATTTTCAAAAATTCGGCAGCATTTCGGCACTACCTGGACATTGATTTTTTCTAATATAGGAACTTAACTCTCTATATCGCTATTTTCTCTTTTGGTTTTTCCACTTTTTCCCAAATATTCAAAGCCGGTCAGCATGCAGGTCCCAAACAGATAAATGCACACATAGGATGCAGCAGGATGGTCCATTATTCCGGGTACACCTGTCCTAGACGGACCCAACCCCTTTGTTGAGTCCCCTAAGTCAAAATGCACGTGATGCAGATAAACGTCCTACTAGGGATCCGGCATGAAGTCAATTTCTTCTAGGTTCAAAACCTGGGTATGTGTTCTAGACTGTGTACCCGAGCGGACAACTCGAGTCGAGGAGTGGGCTACGTACCGGGAACCAAAGGGCCATCCGGCTTAGTAACTTGTCCGGCCTCTTCCTTATTTCAGGGTATTGACACTAACAGAATAGGGAGTCTCAACCAGTAAGCACATCCCCGGAGGTGAGAAGAGAAGGGTTTCGGCACAGTTTATATGCAATTCCAGATAATATCAAAGCGGTAAAAAGCAACATCTTGCACATTTAGCATGAAACATGTAGGAAAATCAGATAAAGCCAAATACAACAATATATCTAAGCTCGAATTCTGAACCCTGAACCAGAGATTCTGGGTTCGGTCCCCAGCAGAGTCGCCAGAGCTGTCACACCTCCTTTTAACTTCACTACACCCCCGGAATAGGGTATAATAAAGGGAGTTATTTCCAACTTGAAGTGACAATCGAAACGGGATTTATTTTAAAGAAATCAGAGTCGCCACTTGGGATAAGTTTGGCTTTTGGGTGTCCCAAGTCACCGGTTTATCTTGGATCCCGAACCGAGGAAATTATGACTCTGTTAACAGTCCGCGAACCAGAACCCCGAGTAAGGAATTCTGTTAACCCGGGAGAAGGTTTTAGGCATTCCCGGGTTCCGTGGTTTTAGCACGGTCGCTTAACTGTCATGTTTGGCTTAAGTTATCTGATTTTTAAACATATTTCTTACCTATGTGCCTTTATTTT
>NW_017698791.1:0-2614 GCF_001879085.1 Nicotiana attenuata | reverse complement strand
TCACATTTTCATCAACCACATTCTCAACCACCAAAGGACTTCATCTCTTGCAACTCAACTTCATCACCCAAACTTGCTTTTGTTTGGAGGCATTCATATCACCGCCTCTTCCACTCCGTTAGTTACCGCCATAACATGATTATTACCTCCCTTTGGGGTTAACCACCGTATCACTCGGTAGAGCTCCCTTTGGGCGAGTATTCAAAGACTGTGAGATTTGGCCTAGCTGGACCTCCAAATTCCTGATTGAAGTGTTGTGAGAAGCCAATTGCGCATTGGAGTCAGCATTCTTTTTCATCATCTGTTCAAACATCATTTCAATCCTACCCATTTCGTTGTTGGAAGAACTAGGACCCTGGGATGGAAAAGGTGGTGGGTTGCTCGGTTGTTGGTACATTGGGGGCCTTTGAAAGCCTTGCCCCTGATTTCCTTGGTTATTGTTCCATCCACCCTGGTTGTTGTTGTTTCCACCCCAATTGTTGTTGTTGCCCTAGTTTCCCTGGTTGTTCCGATTGTTATTTTGATTTCCCCAATTGTTGTTCTCTTGTTGTTAATTGTTCCAATTATTGTTACCTTGTTGTTGGTCAGCCCAATTGCCCTGGGATCTCCACTGTTGTTGTTGGTTAGAAGAATTGCCTTTTTGGCCTTGATAATTATTCACATATTGCACCTCTTCATTCTGCCCATTATAACAATCATCTTGGAATCCACTATAGTCATTGTCAAATTGATTCAAATTCCCTTGGTTCTGTTGACCTCGTTGTCTTCTATTGTTCACAAGCATGTTAATACCCTCCATGGCATTTACTTGGCAAGGATTCTGAACTTGTTGCAACTGCACCTTTGCTAGTTGGTTCATTGTTGTTGTAAGTTCTGCTATAGCTTGTCCATGGTCATGTAGTTCCTTGTGCAAATGAGTGACCGTGGGGTCACCCTATGGCACATTGGCTCTACTTTGCCAAGCGGAGGATGTGTCAGCCATCTCGTCAAGAATAGCACAAGCTTCATCATAAGGCAGCTTCATGAAATTACCCCCAACCAATTGATTCACTGTGCACTGATTCATTGTATTGATGCCCCGATAAGAAGTCTGTTGTATCATAGCCTCGATCATATCATTGTTGGGGCATTCCTTTACCATAGTTCTACATTGCTCCCAAATCTCGTGCAATGGTTCGGTGGGCTCCTGCTTGAAGGCTAAGATCTCATCCCGTAGTGCTGCCATGTGTCCCGGTGAGAAAACTTTGGCAATGAACTTATCTGCCAACTCATCCCAAGTTGTGATGGAATGGTTGGGAAGTCGCTCAAGCCAATCCAATGCCTTCCCTCTAAGTGAGAATGGGAAGAGCCTCAATCGAAGTACATCCTCGGACACATTGGTTTGCTTGCTCCCCCAACAAGTATCCACGAACCCCTTGAGATGCTTGTAAGCATTTTGAGTGGCAGCGGCCGTGAAGTACCCACGCTGCTCCAGCAATGTCAACATCACATTAGAATTTTGAAATTGCCCGCCCGGATCAGGGGTGGGACAATTGCACTTGCATAGCCTTGGTTTGGGAGTACTCGAGGAACCGCCCTTGGAGGTGGCGGAGGAGGGTCTGGAATGTTCTCATTTGCATTGGCCTGGCGGCCTCTATGCTATCCTTGAGGTGCAAGAGGCACCTCTTCATCGCCATTTTCATCTACCTCCTCCCCCGCAATCATATTTCCAAAAGGGTCATTAGCATTTAGTGCCATTTTGTACCTGAAGTTGTGACACACACAAATTAGTAACAAAGAAGGAAAGAAGAACAAAACACAAAACTATCTAGATAGATAGCCAAAACCGTTAGCTCCCCGGCAACGGCGCCAAAAAGTTGATCAAGGCCAACCCTGCACTACTATTAAGTAGCGAGAGAGGTCGAAGCAGCTTTTACCCGATTTAGGGTCGGGATCGAATTCCACAGAGAGCTAGATATTGGAGTTGGGTGTCTATCTAAAGTGGAGTTGTGTATTTGCTCCAAATTGCACTTCTACACATTTTTGGGTTTTAATTATGATTCTAATTCTATAAACTACAATGCTCAATTAAAATACTATAAGCTAGGATTAAACTATTGCAAGTTGTTGAAATGATTAAAGGGCACTAGGGTAGTGACTTTCACCTAGGTGGTCAATTGACGGAATCTTGAGTCTAAAGCTAGATTGACACAATTGGGGAGTATGATATAACCATTGCTCAATTCTACTCACTCTATACCTCTCGGTAGTTCGAGTGATTTTGCCCGAATTGACTTTCTCAAGACCAGTTGGGTATGCGAATTTGCACAAGCAATTGAGGATCAAGTCGGGTATTACGATCTCTCGGTTTAACCCTTAATTGGGGCTATCAATTCTCTTGAGTATGCCCCAATTCCTTGTTGGACTAATTCTAGAGACTTAGGCTCTCTTTCTCAAGAAGAGCAAAAGTCAACTAAACACAAACTAGTGTTTGCAACCACTAATTTAGCAATTAAATATGGAATTAGCCCAAATATCAAACACCCATAGTCAATCGAGCTCTAAAATCAACAAGACCCACTCAATTACCCACACTAGGTTGAGCCACAACCCTACGCTCGATGGGTCTAACTAC
>NW_017698790.1:0-2615 GCF_001879085.1 Nicotiana attenuata | reverse complement strand
TTTCTTTATTCTGGATTGAGACTCATTCCGTAATGTTGGCTAAAGGAAAAATGCTCAACTCAGGGGTTGGGGCCCTAATGTTGGCTAAAAGGAAAACGCTCAACTCAGGGGTTGGAGCCCTAATGTTGGCTAAAAGGAAAAACGCTCAACTCAGGGGTTGGAGCCCTAATGTTGGCTAAACCAAGTAATAGGTTGATATTGGGAAGTCTACACTATCCTTTTTTGGGATTCTTTGGTTATCTCTTTTTTCTCTTCTTTCTTTTTTTATTTTTATTTTTGATAAGATGCAGGAAAGAACTTGGAGGAAACTTCCCTTTTGCATTGATTATTTGCTGCAAAGCTGTTTCAGCATTTGCGCGTTTCTTTTCTTTTGGCTGCACCTGCTTTTGCGCGGTTGCCTGGATTGCACCTGTTTTAACTTTCAAACAAAGAACAATTGTTAGTTTGAAACGGTGGTTGGTTTTGTGGCCTTGATTGCTTGATCCCGGCCTAGCTTTTGTTGAGAACCTCTACTGCTTGCTGGTTTTGAAGATTCTTCTCTCTTTCAAATCGGATGGCTCATCTTGCAGGATTTCATGACAACACGCCCGCGCGGGGCTCCGGCCTTTCACTTTATTCTACCTTTAAGACCTTTGTCCTTGACCTTTTTTTTTTGTTTTTCTCTTTCAATAGCTTGATTTCAAAGCATCTGCCAACATGGCCAGTCGGGATTGACTTGATGTACCCGCTGAGGCTGGATACATTTCTTTAGCTTTGTTAGGGGGAGCCCTGTAAAGCCAATCCTGCCACCTTTTCTTTGTAATAGTTTCGGAATCAGCGTTAGACCGAAAGGGATTCAAGGAAAAAGTAAGCAAGAAGATGAAATTAAATAGAAGTGTCCCTTTCGGGGGGAAGAGAAGGACTTATCTGGGGGTGCATGCAAGCTTTAAATAAACATGACATGCTTCTTGGACTGGATGTCCGACCCGCACAAACTTTCCGGCTTCTCATGAACCCATTGATCTGTATTTCAAAACCAGGGAACCTTGCAAGGACTCTTTTAGTGGTGAGATGTCTTCTTTTCGGTCGGCCGCGCCCTTTGCGGGTTTTCGCTAATCGGCCTCTCTCATTTCTCTTTTCACCATCGCCCGATAGTGCTCTTTACGAGTTTTCACCAAACGGACTCTCTCATTTTCAAATTCTCTACTCACCGTCGCCTTATGGTGCCCGAAGGTTTTCACCGATAAGGCTCTCTCATTTTATTTCTCCCAATTCGGACTATATCAGATTCAAACCACGTTGTTGTTCAATTCCCACGCCTTTGCCAATTGATCGGAAGGACTTGGACAAGGTTTTTGGGTAAAAGAATCTTGGATGGAATTACAACTTTGGAACCGTTTTGGTGGGCTCATTGCCGAGCCATTATAACATCTGCCCCAGTTTCATTTTTTGGGGGAATTGGGATTTTTGTTTTGGTGTGACTGAACCCCATAGAGAGGCTGCCTACGTATCCTTTCGGAATCAAGTCAGACGTAGTTCAGGGAAACATTTGTTTTTGGTTGTTTTTGTCTTTGTTTTCTTTTTCTTTTTCTTTTCATCTTATTTTCTTTTTCTTTTTCTTTTCTTTTCTTTTTTTTTTTCATATTATTTTTTTTCTTTTCCTTTTTCTTTTTTTTTCTTCTTTTTTTTTCTTTTTTTTTTGTCTTTTGCTTTTTCAATAATACTTTCGGGTTCCAAAGAGGGTAGCCAAAGAAGAGTAACCGGCTCAAATGGGTTTGCGAAGGGTTGATAATGTTTGGACAGCGGGAAGGAAAGCCTTCGTCATCTCAACTGCGCAAAGTCATCATCGTAGAAGATCTAGACATAGTACCTTTTTACCGCATCCGCATTTACAGCTGTTTCGGGATCATTGCCTTTGATGTCTTCCAAATACAATGCTCCTCTTGGCAATATTTTTCGGATGATGTATAGACCTTTCCAATTAGGAGCAAATTTTCCTTTTGCTTCCTGATGATGTGGAAGAATGCGCCTTAACACAAGTTGTCCCACTTCAAAATTCTTGGGACGCACCTTCTTGTTGTAAGCGCGGGCCATTCTTTGTTGGTACAACTGCCCGGATGTGCCCTAAGTACAGCACACTCTTTTGTTGTAATGTATGGACCTTTTCAACCCGTGAACCAATTTTCCTTCAATTGTTCCAATTCTTTATTTTATTTCCTCAAGGTTACCTTCTTGATTCATTATTTCGAAATCTGACAGCGTTTTGGGATCTAGGCATGAAGTCCGCAAGCATGTCATGTTATCTAAAGCTGCATTATTAGAGCTAAAGAGAAGAAATGAAGGGGAAAAAATAGCAAAATTAGAAAGGATAAAGAAAAATGAACGATGAAATATTGATTTCATTTCTTGGAATTTTGAAGATAACAGGGTTCACATTCGGGAATTTAAAGACAAGAAACTACAGGAAACATCCGAGTTACACCCTGGAATAACTCGGGATGCAGAAAAAGTAGTAGGACGGGTCTACCGGGACTCCCGCCTGATCAGGAATGGCGTAGCCTTCCAGTTTTGAAGCTTGGCGCTTGGTCCATGTATAGCACCTCAGCGGTGCTAGTGCCCTCTCCCGGCTGGACCAT
>NW_017698789.1:0-2615 GCF_001879085.1 Nicotiana attenuata | reverse complement strand
TCAAGATGAAGCCAAGGGGAAATTCTCTCCTAACTGGCAGGGTCCGTACATAGTTCACCGGGTTCTAGCTGGAGGAGCCCTTATTCTTGTAGAAATGGATGGAGAAGTCTGGCCAAAGCCAATCAACTGGGATGCAGTGAAACGATATTATGTGTAATCACCTATGATTTCTCTATGATGTAATTTGAACTACGCCTGACCTGATTCCCGTTTAAGAGGGGATACGTAGGCAGCCCTATGGGTTCGGTCACGATTTAATAAAAATTTCATTTTCCCCTACTATTGGAACTGGGGCAGAATTTTGAGGAGGGCCCTCAAAATTCCGAAGTTAGTCTTCAGCCACTCATCGCCAGGGATGCCACCTCAGTAAACTGGGGCAGAATTTTGAGGAGGACCCTCAAAATTCTGAAGTTGATTCTTCAGTCATTCAGCGCAGCCGTCAGAAGTGCCAACCTGGTAAACTGGGGCAGAATTTTGAGGAGGACCCTCAAAATTCCGGAGCAAGAAAGGTTGCAATGTTTTGGACCACGTTGCAGTCGTTGGTTCATCTAAACAAAACCGTTTTCTACTTACGTTATTTTTACTAAATCATGCATAATTATTGTTCGAATTGCTGCTGTTTAGCAACGCTACCCCAATGATACGCAACGCCGGAAGCCAGGGGAAGACGAACTAACCTTTCCCCCTTACAAAACTCACAATTTCTCTTTGGATGCAGGCACTCGTCAGGTATATTTACATACGCATATTCCTCAAAGACGCAACTTCTCAGAATCATCACTTGTCCGTAATTATTATCCACACACAACCTTCTTGACAGTCACGACATCGTGATCAGCAATCAGCTAAGAAATCTCACTACTATCCGTCCTTTTATTTTTTTGCATTGCATAAGGCTACCTTTCTGCCTTTCGAGACTAAGCGTTGTCTCCATCTGCATTCCTGCATTGCATAAGGCTACCTTTCTGCCTTCCGAGACTAAGCATTGTCTCCATCTGCATTCCTGCATTGCATAAGGCTACCTTTCTGTCTTCCGAGACTAAGCGTTGTCTCCATCTGCATTCCTGCATTGCATAAGGATACCTTTCTGCCTTCCGAGACTAAGCGTTGTCTCCATCTACATTTCCTGCATTGCATAAGGCTACCTTTCTGCCTTCCGAGACTAAGCATTGTCTCCATCTGCATTTCCTGCATTGCATAAGGCTACTCTTCTGCCTTCCGAGACTAAGCGTTGTCTCCATCTGCATTTCCTGCATTGCATAAGGCTACCTTTCTGCCTTCCGAGACTAAGCGTTCTCTCCATCCTATATTCCCTGCATTGCATAAGGCTACCTTTCTGCCTTCCGAGGTTAAGCTCTACCTCCACGTGCATGGCTGAAATACCGCCACTTTATCTTTCTTGCATGGCTGAAATATTGCCACCTCACGTCTTGCAATTGGCTGAAATATCGCCAAGCTTTACTTAAATTTCTGTCGGCTGAAATATCGCTATTTTACTTTTTGCATCGGCTGAAATATCGCCATTCTATTTCATATTGGCTGAAATATCGCCAAACTTTACTTAAATTTCGGTCGGCTGAAATATTGATATTTTATTTCATATCGGCTGAAATATCGCCAAACTTTATTTCAATATTCTGTCGGCTGGAACATCGCCAGTTTTATTTTCACATCGGCTAAAAAATCGCTTGTTTTGTTTAAATCTTCTGTCGGCTGAAACATCGCCATTTACGTTTTTACATCGGCTGAAATACCGCCAAACCTTGCATTTCATGGGCTGGAATATCGCCAAATTGTCCAAAGGTGTCATCGTTCGGAGGCATCATCTTCATAGCCCGAGAACACCATGCCATGGCCCGAGGACCCCACTTTATATCTTGCACATCATTATTCAAAGGCATCATGGTTCGGAGGCACCATCATCATGGCCCGAGAACGTCATTTCATAGCCTGCGAATCCTTTAATTTTGCGCTTCATGGCCCAGGACATCATGGTCCGAGGACGTCATCCTAACCGTCCGAGGATAGCATTCATGGTCCGACGGGTACTTGCATCATGTTTTAGTTTATGCACAATATACACCTATATTGCCCACTTGCAGGTACACCGGCTAACAATGGCCGTCTCAGCAGGAGCAGTCCCGCTCCGGTTCTCGCAGCTGATCAACTTCCCAAATACCTCTTGCCTCTCCAAAAGCATCGCGTCCGTCCTTTCGAATCTCCATCGGCATGTTCCGTCAATGGTTCCTGAACTACATACGGCCTGATTCCTGTAAAACCAGGGATATGTAGGCAGCTCAGAAACCAGAGCTCGGTCAAATTCTTTGAAAATCGCCACTTCCGGTCAAAATTGGCCATCATATCTTTACCCGACAACTCTTTCATCCTTCCCGGTAAAGAGGGGCAGCTGTTGATACCCAATTTTTCCCTAAGTATTTTTTATGTACTCAAAATATCCTCAAAATAGCATATACATGCATAACTTATTGTACTCTCATATTTACACCAAATATAATTAAGGTAATTTTTTGTATATTTTTACAAATTTGTTTGGTATTTTTAAAGCTAATTGCATATAAAGGCAATTATAGCCTATTTTACGATTAATAGTGTTT
>NW_017698788.1:0-2616 GCF_001879085.1 Nicotiana attenuata | reverse complement strand
ATATATATATATATATATATATATATATATATATAGTAAAAATGTTTAGGTACTGTCACGCCCCGACCTCAGGGAGCATGACTAGTGCTCAATAGAGATACTACGGTCAAGCAAGCCTACTTGATGAATTTTTTCCAACCTTACCCATGAAAAATATAAGCATCAACAATAAGAGATATACATGAGATGAGAAGAGTAAGACATATTGATAGTTTCTACATTTATTTTTATTACTCATAGAAACTTCATTTGTAAGTTTCAAAATATTACATGTTTATAGTTATGAGGGAAAAACATGTTTGCCAAATACCAACACTTTCAATTCATTACCCAACATTGAAAACCACTCTCAACCTTTCTACGGAACCTCTAAGTACAACAGAAGAGTTGTATGGAAGTGCCAGCAACAAGGCCTTAGCTATACCTAAAAACACATTGTAAAATGTCAAATGACATAAGGCCCAGAGTAGAATACGGCTCACCAAAACCTGCTGAGTAGAAAGTAAATGCTAACGAGGGTCAAAGCTACTCATTGACGAACCACCAGTATCCATTAAGGATGCAGCACCCCGACAAAGGAGACGTTAGCACATATGTAATAGTACTAGTATGTAAAACTAAATATCCTCTCATGAAATAGAATGCAAAAATAACAAGGGAATAATCATGAAAGCAGCAAGTAACAACCATTGATATCTAAATTCCAAGTTAAAACGTAAAAAATTCAAAAAACGAAATTAACATTTTTGGCTGGGATATCATTAACCGCCAATCATCACACCATACGCGAGGTATGGAGTCCAATCGCAAACTCATTCGGATGAGCCATCTCTCCACGATCAATGTGGATCAACATGGTGATGCAAAAAAAGGTGATACCAAGAGTAGGAACCACCACGCACGCGACTTCGTGTCTGATTTCCACCCGATCGGCTAGGCCGCCTCCTTAAAAATGTCGTGTGGGTTGATTTCCATTACACAACTAACATCAATCTCATCCCAATTAAGGGGACTAATCTTATCATATCAGTCTCATTAAAATTAAGGGGACTAAGCTCAATCCAACACGTGTAGTTTCGGGTGTAGGCCATTACAACCTACCCTTCCTCGGCTCGCTGATGATACTCCCAAAAACATTTTGTTTTGCACACATAAGAAATAGAAATAAAAAGGCATTCACCTCATAACATTTAAAACCATATAAAGCTTCATTAGTACTTTCAATCACTCACAACCTCATTATTTCATTGGCTCTCTTGGCCATTCATGTGATTCTTCATTCAAGGCACGGTGGCCGTTTTTCATGTTCCACACTTTTATTTTTTAACTTTCAAGGATCATCATTATAATCAACAACATATAGAATATTCTTGAAATCACAACTTTAAATTCATTAGAAATGAAAGCTTTAAACATAATTGATTTCTTTTCCAAGTATGGATAACCATGACTTACAATTGAAGCAAAAGTAAACGTATCATAAAAAAGTGAGACACCATTCATTCTTGAAATGCTTTTTCCCCAAAGGAAAATATACAATTTCAAGTCATGAGTATGTAAGAACTCAATCACACTGGAAATACGTATAAAGGAGAGCATGGTGATTTATCACTGAAACATGAATTCACATCAAATACACTAGTTATAACAACTATGGCCATGTTTTATATCTCACGTTCACTTCTTTCACCTCCAAACATCATCATAGGTTATCAACTATTAAGGAAATTTTGAATCATGACCTCAAATATGTGTATGATTAGTATGAGTCTTAAGCACATTGGTTTTTCTTTCCAAATTAAGCTTAATAAACATTCATTTCAAACACTAATTGAAGTCATAAAATTTTGAAGATATAAACCATTTTTTAACACATCCTCAAAGAGGTCATAATAATATAGGAGCAATTAGAACAGGTTTCGAGTATATACATATTTGAACACAATGATTACTTGGGATAATAGAATCTATTAGGAACAACTAAGAACATGGGGATTAGGAACCTGGGCCAACCATACTTGAAACTTACGAGAACGTCATGAAATTTTATTCCAAGAGACAAGTTTAGCCAATATACCTTGGTTGAGCATTCCTTAAGTTATTACAATGTTCCTACACTTCTAGCAATATCAATCTATAGGAAAATAGCGAAAATCAAATATCAATTAGAAGGATTCGCATGATATAACTCTCTTGGAAATTTCGTCAAACGCCTATTATGCAAAATCCACCACAAAGATCTACAATTGTAATTCCTTCCTCCCTCAACAAGCTTCAACAAGAAACCACCGGAAATAGTTCAGCCCCACTTTCTACTTTCTATTGGCACATGCATGGCCTCTCCCCAACCTCACAACATAGTTAGACCCATAACTTCTTGAATGAAAACGTAGGAGAAGGACTTACCCGGATAGGTGATGGTTTAGTGAATGGCGTCCTTGATTTATGAAGATTAAGGCAAGAATATACAAGCAGAATTGCTAGGCCTTCTCCCTCTCTCTCAAAGATACTATCACTTCTCTCTGAAACATCATATTTTCTTTCAAAAGGAGCCCCAAAGACTTTTAATCGAAATGTGGCCAAGTTATAAAAATATAAATTGACCTCGTGAACTCA
>NW_017698787.1:0-2617 GCF_001879085.1 Nicotiana attenuata | reverse complement strand
CCAAACCTTAAATCCTAGCCTAGTGTAGATCAACCAGTGTACCCAATTTGTAGACTTTTTTGTTCTTTTTGCTTCATGTTTTTCAGTATTTTTATTTCTTCTTATGCTTTGTGGTAGAATCTTATCAATCATCAATGAAATTCACTATTTTTGCTCTAACTGTTTGTTTATATTTCGTTGATGGTTTAAATTCTTAGCTTGATCTATGATGATTAATTCATGATTGCATTTGAAGTAGCCCCAGTGGCCATGAGTAAGCTTTAAAATCTGGTTATCTCACATTTTTTATGCAACTTTTCGATGATGCCAAAAGGGGGAAAAAAGGTTGTGCTTTAAACAAGTGATGCTTACACTTTGAACAGTGATGTTTATAACCTAATGTACCTGGTTCTTGATGATAAGTGATAAAAAGGAAAAATGTTTCTAACATTGTGTTGATGTTAAGCTGAGTTGAAACAGGGCTAAGCTTATGAAAAGAACAGTGTTTGTCATCATCAAAAAGGGGGAATTTGTTGGCCCAAGTAAAGGTTAGTTTTGAAGACTGACAAAGGAACTCAGACATGAACCAGGTCCATCCAGTGGTCCATCCTTCAGGTTCACAAAAACGGGCAGATTCAAGCATGTGGGATGCACGTGAAGGAGATAAGCTTAACTTGGTGTATTTAATATCTCCTGATCGAAAAGGTTGCATAATTGATAAGGAGAAGGAGTCCTTAATCAAAGAGAACAAGATAGGGAAGGAGTTAGAAGTTGAAATCAACTAGAACTCTTCCACCAAGGAAGAGTTGCATCAGAACTCTTGTTATTTCTTCATCTACTAACTCTATAAATTGCAGGATGTTCTCACATTAAGGTGTTGCACAAAAACGCAGAAGTTAAACGTGAATTGGGAGCAAAATAGCTAGGCTTTTTGCAAGCAGCTCGTGTGTGATTCAAGTGTGCAAACCAGAAGCTACATGAACCAGATTGAAGAACCAGCTCCATAAAGAGTTTTATGTGACTTTCTTTATTTCTAGTTCGATTGTAGTAGGTGTTTCATATTGTACCTTTCAGCTTTATCTAGAAGCAATTGTAATAGGTATTTTGAGTATTCAAGTTAGAGTTAACTTGAAGTTGTCGCAACAGTTAGAGGCTGGTTGCCACAACGGGATTAGAGTTAATCCTTAGGTTTACAAAGAGTTTTGTAAATGCAGTTTTGGCTCAGTGATTTTAGTGGAAGTTTGGGAAAATCCTACTGAGTGGTAGGTCATGGTTTTTTCACCTTTTGAGCCAGGTGTTTTCCACGTAAAATCTCTGTGTTCTTTATTTTATGTACTTTTAATTCCTCTAATAGTAGTAATAAGTACACCTAGAAGAACCAGGTCCTTCCAGAAGCAGTTTAAGCGAAAAATTGAGTACCATACAAATCACCCCCCCTCTTGTGTGGTATTGACGTTTAGAATATCAAGCTGTGAGCACGTGATTTTTGCCTTATATTAATTATTCCCATAAAATTCAAAATTTAAAATAACTTCTTTTCATTATTTGCAATTTTATGGATTTTTGTGGCATTTTTTTGCATCTGTTGTGCACGTTTATTATTGCTTAATTCATGAAACATACAGAAATACTTGGCATTGGCATGTAGGGTTAATTTCACATTTTTAGGATTAATTAGTAAATTAGTTGCTTTATAAAAATGGAAAAATCACCAAAATAGTTTGTTTTTGCATCTTTAATTTTAATTGTTGAACTTTGGTAGTTTTTTTTCTTCTTTAATTTGGTTTTTAATTAATTGTATTAATCATAATTTAGAGTTCAATTAATTTAATGTGGTAAGACAATTTGATTTAGGATTTAATTTTTGTTTCATTTTTAGTTTTAGTTTAAAAGAAATTAGAATAATAAAAAGAAAAAAAAGAAAGAAGAAAAGGAAAACAAAAGAGGAGACCTGGTCTTGGGCTGCTTCAGTCCAATTCCCATAGGCCAAACGACCATGACGCAGCCCAAAAACCCATCCCCAGACCCGGTCCACCCGTTAACACCCCAAACGGCGCCGTTTTGGACTCGACAAGTCCCAGCCGTCTAGGTTGTTGATCCAACGGACGAGAAGTCCACACCACTTAGTATATAAGTGTCGGAACCCCCTACCCCCCCCCCCAATCGTCGTCTCCCACACCCCCTAATACAAACCCTAGCCGCCATTAATCCCTACGCCGCCCTCCGCCCTCCGTCGCCGGCCAAAAATCGCCTCCGCCGGCGGCCGGTCTCCAAATAATCCCAAATTTACACCATGGATTCCCCTCAGTCTCCTCTTTCCAAACCCCCCGAACCCGTTCCTCAAATCCCCAGCCGAGTTTCTCTAATTTTAAACTCAAAAGATCGACCAAAACCCTAAATCACCCAAACCCGACCAAACCAACACCCCATAACCCCCCATCCTCTCCCTCAACGTCCAAATCCCTACTTAGTCTCCTTCAAACATCCCCGGAGCTCCTCGAATTTCAAATCATAGAAGTGGCAGAACCCTAGAAGCCCGATTTGCTCGAGTTCTTCCCAATTTCCCTAGTTCAGAGTTTGATTCGAGGCACGAAATAATGTGCTCGTTTGTTCTTGATGTAGAACAAACGTTCACATC
>NW_017698786.1:0-2617 GCF_001879085.1 Nicotiana attenuata | reverse complement strand
ACTAGCTTTTTGGAGAAGTGGGTACCACAGGTCTCAGAGAGAGGAGCGTGTGCAGGCAGTTCGAGTGGCTTCGACAGGGAGACATGACTGTGACCCAGTATGAGGCGAGATTTTCTGAGTTGGCCCGTCATGCCTCGTGGATAGTTCCGACCGACAGAGAGAGGATCAAGAGTTTTGTAGATGGACTTAACTATCACCTTCGTGTTCTGATGACTCGAGAGAGAGTTCTGGGTATTTCCTTTGAGGATGCAGTTGATATTGCTCGTGATATTGAGATGGCTCGCCGTCAGGACAGAGAGAAGAGGGAGGCCAAGAGGCCTCGAGGTTCTGGTGGCTTCAGTGGTGCTCCGTCTAGGGGTTAGTTCCAGCAGAGCAGAGGTCGTTCATTTAGGCCTCCTCAGTCAGCTCGCTTTGAGTATCGTGGGTCATCTTCCGGCCGAGGTCATCAGGGTTATCAGCAGAGCCAGCCATCTCTCAGCGCTCTTCCAGCTCAGGGTTCATCACGAGCTCCATCTATTCAGGGTTCCTCCAGACCGAGTGCGTCAGCCAGTCACTCTGGTGTGCAGGGTTCCCTTCAGTCCCATCCTCCAGCACCCGAGAGCTGTTATAAGTGCGGGGAGGTTGGGCACATGTGGAGGCATTATCCTCAGCGCTGTGGTAGTCAGTCTCAACAGAGGGGTCAGCCCTCGTCTTCTGGCCCATCCTCTTCAGCACCCGCCCCGCCAGCTAGGGGTGAGAGTCAGGCAGCTAGGGGTCGCCCCAGAAGGGGAGGCCCATCGGGCGGTGGCCAGGCACGATTCTATGCTCACCCAGACAGGAGAGACGCTATTGCATCAGATTCTGTTATCACAGGCACTATCTCAGTCTGCCACAGGGATGCCCCTGTCTTATTTGATCCCGGTTCTACCTATTCCTATGTGTCTTCATATTTTGCTCATCACCTGGGTACGACCCGTGGGTGTCTTGCTTTACCTGTGCATGTATCTACCCCGGTGGATGATACTATTGTTGTAGACCATGTGTATCGGTCTTGTCTAGTGACTATTGGGGGTCTGGAGACCCGAGTTGATCTGTTGCTGTTGAGCATGGTTGATTTCAACGTTATTCTGGGCATGGATTGGTTATCTCCGTGCCATGCTATTCTGGACTGTCATGCTAAGACAGTTACGTTGGCTATACTGGGTGTTCCGAGGATTGAGTGGCATGGTATGACTGACTATGTTCCTAGCAGGGTGATCTCTTTCCTAAAGGCGCAGCGGATGGTTGGGAAGGGTTGTCTATCGTATTTGGCATTTGTGAGAGATGTTGGAGCTGAGACTCCTAGTCTTGATTCTGTGCCCGTTGTGAGAGACTTCCCTGATGTGTTTCCAGCAGACCTGCCGGGCATGCCGCCGGACAGGGACATTGATTTTGGTATTGATCTGGTGTCGGGCACTCAGCCCATTTCTATTCCTCCATATCGCATGGCACCAGCATAGTTGAAAGAACTAAAGGATCAGCTTCAGGAGCTCCTGGATAAGGGGTTCATTCGTCCGAGTGTGTCACCATGGGGTGCACCGGTCTTGTTTGTAAAGAAAAAGGATGGCACAATGAGAATGTGCATTGACTACAGGCAATTGAACAAGGTGACAGTGAAGAACAAGTATCCCCTGCCCCGTATTGATGATTTGTTTGACCAGCTCCAGGGGGCAAGGGTATTCTCCAAGATTGACCTCCGTTCGGGCTATCACCAGCTGAAGATTAGGGATTCAGATATTATGAAGACTGCTTTCCGGACGAGATATGGGCACTATGAGTTTCTAGTTATGTCCTTTGGGTTGACTAATTGCCCAGCAGCATTCATGCACTTGATGAATAGTGTATTTCGGCCGTATCTGGATTCATTTGTAATTGTTTTTATTGATGACATCCTGGTGTACTCGCGTAGCCAGGAGGAGCACGCACAGCATTTGAGAGTGGTATTACAGAGATTGAGGGAGGAGAAGCTTTACGCAAAGTTCTCCAAGTGTGAGTTCTGGCTTGGTTCTGTGGCTTTCCTGGGACACGTGGTGTCCAGTGATGGTATTCAGGTTGATCCAAAGAAGATAGAGGCGGTACAGAGTTGGCCTAGACCGTCCTCAGCCACGGAGATTCGGAGTTTCCTCGGTTTGGCGGGTTATTATCGCTGGTTCGTCCAGGGTTTTTCATCTATTGCTTCACCCTTGACCAAGTTGACTCAGAAGGGTGCACCATTTGTGTGGTCTGATGAGTGTGAGGAGAGCTTTCAGAAGCTCAAGACAGCTTTGACCACGGCTCCAGTGTTGGTTTTGCCATCCGCTTCAGGTTCTTACATTGTGTATTGTGATGCTTCGAGAGTTGGGATCGGTTGTGTGTTGATGCAGGAGGGTAGAGTTATTGCATATGCTTCTCGTCAGTTGAAGCCTCATGAGAAGAACTACCCTGTTCATGATTTGGAGTTAGCTGCTACAGTTCATGCTTTGAAGATTTGGAGGCACTACTTATATGGCGTATCCTGTGAGGTATTCACCGATCATCGCAGCCTTCAGCACCTGTTCAAGCAAAAGGATCTTAATTTGAGAAAGCGGAGGTGGTTGGAGTTACTTAAGGACTATGATAT
>NW_017698785.1:0-2618 GCF_001879085.1 Nicotiana attenuata | reverse complement strand
ACATGTTCCATGCTATATGTGCTAAATATTTTACCGCTTTGATATTTGTTGAATTGTATATAAACTGTCGCGAATCCCTTCCTCTCTCTGAGTCTTCTACATCATGGAGAAGGGTGCACTTCGTGTAGCTTCTCTTCTATTTAGAGTCTTTCCCAATTTAGAACGAGGTTTGGATAAGTTGCTAAGCCGGCGGAGCTTCTGTATCCCCGATACGCTGCCTCCCCCTCGGCCCGAGTTGTCCGCTCGGGTAAGCCAAGTCTAGACCAATAAACCTAGGGTTTAAACCTAGAAGAACAAAACCTCATGCCGGATCCCTAGTAGGAACGTTGTTTGCATCATGTGCATTTGACTTAGGGGACTCAACACAGGGGTTGGGTCCGTCTAGGACAGGTGACCTGAAATGAAAAGACCATCCTGATGCATCTTACGTGCTACTTGTGCATTCATTTGCTTTGGATTTGCATGTTGACCGGCTTGTATATAACGAGAGAAGATTGAGAAAATAGCAGTGTTAGGGCTAAGTGAGGGTAACCACTTGAAAAACCAACGTCCAAATAGTACCAAAATGCTGCCGGATTTTTGAAAAATGAAAAGGAACCTATTTGAAAAAAAGATTGTTCAAAAAATATATTTGGTTTTGACAAATTTGCCCGAACTACGTTGGTTTGATTCTCACCGGATGTGAGATACGTAGGCAACCCTCATCGGGTCCAACCTCCCTTTTGCAAAAATAGCCCAAAAAAATGTCAAATTTTAAATTTTTGTCATAAATAAGTCGGGTGATGCCATTCTTGTTTAAAATAAAGCCGAATGTCCCCAAAAAGGGCGCCGGAAGGCTGTTTTTGCAAGAACAGCTACCTTGAGTCATTTTAAGTGGTTTGCGGGCACATCCTTAAAATCTTCCTCCCAGAAGTGTTGAAAGGCCGTATTTGCAAAACCAAGTCCTTGTTTTCTAAATAAAGAATTTTGCAAAAAATAGCCATTTTTCAAAATAAATCATTAAATTCCCCTTTAAATAAATGTGCAGGATGAATCCAAGTAACGTTGAGACCTTCTCAGTCCTGAGCGAGATCCCCTTGAACTCCATATATGGTGGCATGATTTGGGAAAAGGAAGCAGAGACACTGTGGGATCCGACCCGTAATGTATTCCGATTTTCATATTTTGAACTCACACCTACACTAGAAGAGATTGCGGGATACGCAGGTCTCAACGGGAACCTCCGGAGTAGATACCCATTGGCCCCAAGACCGGTAACCCTTCATAGATTCTTGGACTTGTTGAGAATCAGTCGGGACATTTAAGACCCGCATCTAGCAGAGGGGTGTTGCACATTGCATTTCTTATACCACCGGTATGGTAACCCAAAAGGTTTTGAGGAGCCCAACACCGGTTTGACACATGCTGAAAACAAAGACAAATGGGAAGCCCAGCGGGGATTAGCCTTCATGGTAGCCTTTCTGGGAGTTGTGGTCTGTCCGAGAAAAGATGGTCACATAGACCTCGGCCTTGTAGGAATGCTGGATGGTTCCATAAAGAAGCCTACTAGCACAGTGGTTCCCCTGATTGTAGCAGAAATGTACCAAGCTTTAACCAAGTGTCAAGAAGGTGTGAAATTATTTCAGGGTTGCAATCTGCTATTACAGCTATGGATACAGGAGCACCTTTGTCATCGCACGGGGTATATGAATTACGGTTTAACCGGGTTGAGTTGTATTGCATAATTCGGAACCCGGGTAAGAGGTATTGAGTTCCCCGAGGGCACTGAGGCTTGGCTATCCTGTTTGAGATCTTTGACTGCGGATAAAGTTGAATGGGCTTTCGGGTGGCTTCCTGCTACTGAAGCCGTATACACATCGGCAGAAGTCCCTTATATTCTTTTGATGGGCATTCGAAGCATCCAACCTTACGCTCCTTACCGAGTTCTGAGGCAATTAGGAAGATTCCAAACTGTTCACAATGATGAAGACCTGAGCGGACAAATCATTGAGAAAAGCTGCATTTTCGGAAGGGAAAATCCGACAGATATGGAATGAGTGCAGGTACCTTGAGCCTAAGACTATGGTACAGGATCGTCCTAAAGGCGAAGTAGACCCCAAATACTTGACCTGGTTCGGTAAAAGATTTCAAATTCCCGAGAGACCCGCCAAAAGGCCACATGTACAATAATTCACTGACGAGGCCCAGGTGCAATGGGATTGGTTAGCCAAAGAAAAAGAGTACAGGGCCCGAATAGGAGCATTGGAAAAACAGGTTCAGGATCTCCGGTTTGAAAACAGCTCGCAAGCCGCAGCTGATGATGGTGACAAAAAGAAATTGACCCAAGAAAATGAAGCTCTCAAGGCTCAAATCCAACAAATGAAAATAGCTGCTAAAAATCAAGAAAGAAGTCGGGCCGATGAGAGGTTGATAAAAGGGCTGAAGAATTAAGTCCTAGAATGCCAGGAGGAATTGGAGAAATCTGAAGGGAATATGGCAAGACTTCGAGCACAGTGGGCCAAGAAGACTGAGGAAAGAGCCCAATTTCTACAACAAATGAAAAGAAACTACGAGGGGACCATTGCTAACATGAAGAGGAAGATGAATACCCTTGAAGAAAAGGCAGCCCAGCGGGACAA